>NC_058409.1:68607587-68907587 GCF_002201575.2 Neomonachus schauinslandi | reverse complement strand
GGCCACGAAAGAGGCAAGAAATTTTACATTTCCCCAACTTGCCTTTTTTTAATGTATGGAACAGATTGGGATCTTCCTTACACTCTTTATCCTACTGCAAAGTGCATTCACCATTCCTAGGCGTAAAATAGAATAAAAGAAAAATAGCATCTTTTTCATCCTTGAATACAGAAGGTAAAAACTGACACAAAGTACCATCAAGCCAAGTAGCCAGTGAACTTCTCAGAGAAAAAAAATTACTTCCCGGCAGATGACACTTTTAACTGTAAGCTTCAAAATTTGGTAAGATTCTCATCGAGAAGAGGGATTCAGGTTCGGAGGAACACTCATCAACACTTTTTCCTTCATTGCGAGGGATATTTGATCTTGGCTTAGGGGAACAGAGGAGGAGGCAGAAAGGCTGATAGGAAATAAAACAGAAGACTAAATACATGGGGGTACAATTCCAGCTATCTGATCAGTCATTTGCTTGCGGTATGAAGTGTCTGGATTTATCACAGTAATATTCTTGTTGGTATTTCATAGACCATGCAGGTCTCATTATATCTATGCCAATGGCCTTGTCATCACTGCTGATGATCAAACTTCTCTTTGTTGGCCTTATGTGACTCAGCGACCTTCAGTAATTGAGGATGGAACATGGCATTAAGTGCTGAGGGTAAAGCAAGTGTCTACAGTGAGATCTTCCTCCCCTAGTAAGGGACCAAAAGTATGTCAGAAGTGATCAGCAGGTTTTCTTGGAACATTAAATGGAATGGAAATAAAGGGGCCCTCCCTGTCTTCATAAATTACACAAGAGTATCCAATCTGCTCATCTTCACCCTGTAATTTGGAATGGAAAAATCTCCTGTGCATAAATTGCCTTTCCTGAATCTAACACAATTAATCCAGAAGAGAAGTGGGAATGAGTAGCAGGGTTTTTTTTTTTTTTTTCCCTTCAAATTTTGTTGTTAATTAAAAAAACAATTATCAAGGATTTCTAATTACTTTATAAGTGCTGTATGGCCTGTACCTGCTCCTCAGCAAATTAGTAAGATAATGCTGGAAACATCTTATTAAACAGAATTACTCTTTCTCTGCCTTCAGATTCACACATTTACTTAATAGGCCTCTTCTCATGCAACACCTTTGTGAAACATATCCATTAAGTTATCTCACAGTTATTAGCATTGTGCATTGGTTTCTCCATTTCCCCCCCCCTCCCCGGACCTAATAAATTGATAGGCTGCTATAAGGGTGAGTATCTTTAAAGATACTTCCTTAGAACAAGCCAGTATTTTGGCAGGAATAAAATATTTCTGGTGGATGAAGACAGTACTTAAAAGATAGTACTTAAAGGGACATAGAGCCCGGAAGTCCATAGAGAATCCCTGGAACAAAATGGGAATATCTGTACCCAGGGGCTGGCAAGAGGACGAGAACAAAACTGTAACCCATTGCGGAGTGCTGACAGGGCTCGCGTGAATGGGAGAAGCATCTGTACTCTAGTCGCAGATCTGTGTGAAACATGCTGTTCAAGGATCGTGCTAGAAGGGGATTCATTTACTTGAGGGTTTCGTAGACTACATTAAGTTCTATAGCACATCTTCTTGAATGTGAGTGGAACCAAGTCGAGACTGAGGAAGCAAGCAGCTGACATCTAGGAAATCGTGATCTCATAGTGTTTTTGAATTGAATAAATGTGATGTGTAACATTGTGTACATTTAAGGTGCACAAGGTGTTACTCTGATACATTTATATATGGTAATATGATTGCTGATGTAATGATATCGCCTTGCATGATTATAGTACAATATTATTGTTTATATTCCTTATACTGTGCACTAGATCTCTATGGCTTATTTACTACCTGTAACAAGTTTGTACCTGGAAATACTCTTATCTCCCACTCCATCCCCTAGGAACCACCATTTTACTCTCTGTTTTTTACAGGTTTAACTTTTTTAGATATCACATATAGGTGATATACAGCACTTACCTATCTGAATCTGACTTACCTTGTTTAGCATGATGTGCACAAGGTCCAACCATGTTGTCACAAATGGGAGAATGTCTTCCTTTCTTATGGCTGAATAATATTCCAATGTGCCACATCTTTTTAATCCATTCATCTGCTGATGGGCGTTTGGGTTGTGTCCGTATCTCTGCTGTTCTGAATAATGCTGTGATAAACATGGGAATACAGAGATCTCACTGAAATTCTGTTTTCATTTCCTTTGGGTACGTACCCAGAAGTGGAATTTCTGGGTTGTATGGTAGATCTGTTTTTAATTTTTTGAAGAAACTCCATATTGTTTACCATAGTGTTTGGACCAATTTGCATTCCCAGCAACAATGTACATGAGCTTCCTTTTCGCCACATCCTTGCCAGCACCTGTTGTCTCTGGTTTCCTTGATGACAACCATCCTAGAGCTGTGAGGTGATATCTCACTGTGGTTTTAATTTGCATTTCCCTGGTGATTAGTGATATTGAGCATCTTTTCATGTGTGTGTTGGCTGTTCTGATGTCCTCTTGAGAGAAATGTCTTTTTAGTTCTTTTGCCCATTTTTAAATTGGATTGTTTGTATTTTTGTTATTGAGTTGACAGAGTTCTTTATATATTTTTGGATATTAACTCCTTATCTAATGCATAGTTTGCAAAAAATTTTTCTCCCATTCTGTAGGTTGTCTTTTCATTTTGTTAATTGTTTCTTTTGCTGTGCAGAAGCTTTTGAGTTTGATGTAGTCGTATTTGTTGATTTTTTTCTTTTGTTGTTTGTGCTTTTGGTGTCATGACCAAAAAATTATTGCCAAGACCAATATTGATGAGCTTTTCCTCTATATTTTCTTCTACAAGTTCTTTGGTATCAGGTGTTATGTTTAAGTCTTTGATCCATTGTGAGTTAATTTCTGTGAATTGTGTGAGATAGGGGTCCAATTTCATTTTTCTGTATATGTTTCTCCACTTTTCCCAGCACGACTTGCTGAAGAGCTTATCTCTTCCCCGTTGTATATTTTTAGCTCCTTTGCTGAATATTAGGTGACCATATGAGTACACCTTAGAGGAAAAGTCTTTCAATTTTTCTCCATTGAATTTAATGTTAGCTGTGAGTTTGCTGTCTATGGCCCAAATTATGTTGAGATATGTTATTTGTATACCCAGTCTATTAAGGGTTTTTATAAAAGGATGTTGTATTTTGTCAAATGCTTTTTCTACATCTCTTGAGGATAATCATGTGATTTTTATCTTTCATTTTATTGATGTGATGTATTACATTTATTCTTCTGTATTCATCAGGAACATTGGTCTATAGTTCTCTTGTGGTATCTTTATCTGGTTTTGGTATTAAAGTAATGCTGACCTCTTAGAATGAATTTGGAAGCGTTCCCTCCTCCTCAATATTTTTGAAAAGTTTGAGGAGCATTGGCATTAATTCTTCTTTAAATGTTTGGTAGAATTCTCCAGTGAAGCTGTTTGGTCCTGGAGTTTTCTGTATTGGGAGTTTTATGATTTCTGATTCAAATCTCTTATTTTTGGTCTGTTCGGATTTTCTATTTCTTCCTGATTCAGTCTTGGTTGGTCGTGTAGTTCTAGAAGTGTATCCACTTATTCTATATTATGTAATTTCCTGGTATATAATTGTTCATAGTAGTCTCTTATGCTTGTTATTTCTGTAGCATCAGTTCTAATGTTTCCCCTCTCATTTCTAATTTTATTTATTTGAGTCATCTCTCTTTTTCATAGTCTAGCTAAAGATTTGTCAGTTTTGTTTACCTTTTCAAAGAACCAGCTCTTAGTTTTGTGGATCCTTTCTATTGTTTTTCTGGTCTCTATTTCATTTATTTCCCCTCTGACCCTTATTTCCCTCCTTCTGTTGATTTTGACCTTAAATTGTTCCTTTTTTGTTTTTCTAGTTCCTCGAGGTATAAAGTTAGGTTGTTTATCTGAGATCTTTCTAATAATCTTTTCTCTCAGAACTACTTTTGCTGCATCCCACAATATTTGATATATTTTGTTTTCATTTACATTTGTTGCAAGATGATTTTTTATTTCCCTTTTGATTTATTTTTTGACTCAGTGGTTGCTTAGAACTGTGTTGTTTAGTTTCCACATATTTGTAGATCTTCTCACTTTCCTTTTGTTGATTTCTAGTTTCATACCATTGTGGTTAGAGAAGATAGTTGATATGCTTTCGATCTTGCATTTGAGAAGAATGAGTATTCTGATGCTATTGGGTGGAATGTTCTGTATATATCTATTAAGTCCATTTGTTCTAAAGTGTGGTTTAATTCTAATGTTTCCTTGTTGATTTTCTGTCTGGGTGATCTATTCATTGCTGATAGTGAGGTATTGAAGTTCCCTACAATTACTGTATTATTTACTATTACTCCCTTAAGATTTGTTATTTATTGCTTAACATATTCCAGTGCTTGGTGTTGGGAGCATATATACTTACGATTGCTACATCTTCTTGATGTATTGACCCCTTTATTTTTTTAAAGTGTAACTTATTTTATTTTTTTAATTTAATTTAATTTTATATAAATTCAGTTAATTAATATATAGTGTATTATTAGTTTCAGAGGTAGAGTTCAGTGACTCATCAGTTGTATATAACACCCAGTGCTCATTACATCACATGCCCTCTTTAATGCCCATCACCCAGTTACCCCATCCCCCACACCTCTCCCCTCCAGCAACCCTCAGTTTGTTTCCTATGAACAAGAGTCTCTTATGGTTTGTCACCCTCTCTGATTTCTTCTTGTTTTATTTTTCCCTTCTCCATGCTTCTCTCTTTTGTTTCTTAAATTCCACATATGAGTGAAATCATACAATAATTGTCTTTCTCTGATTGACTTATTTTGCTTAGCATATATAATACCCTCTAGTTCCCTCCAGGTCATTGCAAATGGCAAGTAATATTCCATTGTATTTATATACCACATCTTCTTTATTTATTCATCTGTCAGTGGACATCTGGGCTCTTTCCATAGTTTAGTTATTGTGGACATTGCTGCTATAAAGACCCCTTTATTGTTATTAGTGACCTTCTTTGTATCTTGTTACCCATTTTAGCTTGAAGTCTTTTTTGTCTGATATAAGTATGGCTATGCTTACCTACTTTTCATTTCCATTTGCTTGGAATATTATCTTCCATTCTTTCATTTTGAGCCTATGTGTGTCCTTAGACCTGAAATGGGTCTCCTGTAGGCAGCATATGGTTGGATCTTGTTTTTTTCCCCTCCATCCAGACACTCTGTGCTGCCTTTTTTTTTTTTTTTTTAAAGTAGGTTTCACACCCAGCATGGAGCCCAATGTGGGGCTTGAACTCATGACCCTGAGATTAAGACCTGAGCTGAGATCAAGAGTCAGATGCTTAATGAACTAAGCCACCCAGGGGCCCCACAGTCTGTGCCTTTTGATTGATGAGTTCAATCCATTTATATTTAGTGCTATTATTGACATGTAAGGATTTATGACTGCCATTTTATCTTTTGTCTTCTGGTAATTTTGTCTCTCTATCATTTCTTTCTCCTTTTGTTCTGTCTACCTTTGTAAGTTGGTGGTTTTCCAAGGTGATTTGCTCAGTCTCCCCCATTTTTAATGTTTTGTGTCTCTGCTCTAGGTTTTTGCTTTGTGGTTAGCATGAGGTTTACATAAAACATCTTGTAGATAAAATGGTTCTTTTTCTGCCAAGAGCAATTTATCTTCATTCACCTTTAAACTTCTTTCCTTTTTCACTTTCCCTTTTATATTTTTGATGTCACAAATGATGTCATTTAATGCTGTGATTTTATTACTAAGTTGTAGTGGCTATAATTATTTTTAATGCTCTTTTCCTTTAAGCATTATGCAACAGTTAGGAGTTTAATATACTATTCTAAAAATGGGTTGCAATATTCTAATTCTGACTTTAACTTTAATCAGTTTGTGTGCTTTTGTCTTTTCATTTCAACTTGGAGAGCTCCTTTCAGCATTTCTTGTAAGGCAGGTCTAATGGTGGTGAACTCCCTCAGCTTTTGTTTGTCTAGGAAAGCTTTTATTTCTTCTTCATATCTGAAGGATAACTTTGCTGGATAGAGCATTCTTGGCTGGCAGGGTTTTTTTTTTTCCCCAGGTTTTTTTTTTTTTTTTTTTTAATTTTATTGAAGTATAATGGCTGCAGTTTTTATCTTTTAATATTTTGAACATGTCATTCCACTCTCTCCTGGCCTGTGGTGTTTCTGCTGAGAAATCTGCTGAGAAAGCTGCTTATACCCTAATAGATGTACCTTTGTAGGTTACTGTCTTTTTTTCCCTAAGTGCCCTAAAATTCTTTCTTTATCATTAACTTTTGACAGTTTTAATAAGATGTGTCTTGGAGAAAGTCTTTTTGTGTTGAGATAATAAGGTGTTCTATTAGCTTTGTGAGCTTGTATATTCAATTCTTTCCCCGAATTTGGGAATTCTCAGCTATTCTTTCTCTTTTTTTCTGTTCAAGAATAATTAACATATAGTGTTTTATTAGTTTCAGGTATAAAATATAATGATTCACAATTCTATACATTTCTCAGTGTACATCAAGATAAGTGTGCTCTTAATCCCCTTTATCTATTTCACCCATCCCCCCACCCACCTCCTTCTGGAAACCACCAGTTTGTTCTTTATAGTTAAGAGTCTGTTTTTTGTTTGTTTCTTCTTTCTTTCTTTCTTTTTGTTTTGTTTCTTAAATTCCATGTATTAGCAAAATCATATGGTATTTGTCTTTCTCTGACTTATTTCACTTCACATTATACCCTCTAGGTCCATCCACATTGTTGTAAATTGTAAGATATCATTTTTTTATGGTTGAGTAATATTCCATTGTGTGTGTGTTTGTATCATATATATATATGTATGTGTATGTGTATATAAATATGTATGTATAAATATGTATATACACACACACATACTATCTTCTTTATTCATCTATCAATGGACACTTGGGTTGTTTCCATCTTGGTTATTGTAAATAATGCTACAGTAACACTGGGGTGTACACACCTTTTTGCATTAGTGTTTTCATTTCCTTTGGGCAAATACCCAGTGGTGGAATTACTGGATCATGCAGTAATTCTGTTTTGAATTTTTTAAGGAAACTCCATACTGTTTTCCACAGTGGCTGCACCAATCTGCATTCCTACTAACAGTGCACAACTGTTCCTTTTTCTCTACATCCTTGCCAACACTTATTATTTCTTATGGTTTTTATTTTAGCCATTCTGACATTTACTGACAGCATAAAGTGATACCACATTGGTTTTAGTTTTCATTTCCCTGATGATTAGTGATGTTGAGCATCTTTTCATGTATCTGTTGGCCATCTGGATGCCTTCTCTGGAAAAATGTCTATTCAGGTCTCTGCCCATTTTTAATCAGATTATTTGTTTTTTCAGTGTTGAGTTGTATAAGTTCTTTATATATTTTGGATACTAACCCTTTATCAAATATATCATTTGCAAATATCTTCTCCCATTTAGTAGGTTGCCTTTTTATTTTGTTGATAGTTTCCTTTGTTGTGCAAAAATGTTTTATTTTGGTGCTGTCCCAATAGATTAATTTTGCTTTTGTTTCCCTTGCCAGACATAACTAGAACAATATTTCTACAGCTGATGTCAAAGAAATTACTGCCTATGTTTTCTTCCAGGAATATTATGGTTTCAGTTTTCACATTTAGGTCTTTAATCCTAATCTATTATATCTTTAAATATATTCTCTGCTCTCTTTCTCTCTTCTTTTCCTAGAATACCCGTTATTCTTATGTTGGCTTTTCTAATTGAGTCAGATAGTGCTCATAGGGTTTTTTTGTTTTGTTTTGTTTTGTTTTTTACTTTTTAAAGATCTTAGTTCTTGATCCTTTTCCACCTGATCATTTCTATATTTTCATACTCAAGCTTGCTAATTCTCTCTTCCATATGATCTGCCCTATTTCCACTGCGTTCTAATGCATTCTTCATCTCATTTATTGAGTTCTTTAGCTTCAGAATTGTTGTTTGGTTTTTTTTTAGAATTTCAATCTCTTTGGTAAAGTGCTACTTCTTTTCACTAACTTTACTGTTGAAGGTCATTCTGTTGCTTTTCGGAGTTTTCTTGTAGCTTGTTAAATTTCTTCATAACACCTATTTTAAGTGATCAGATAACAGTAGTCCATGTTTTTGAGTTTAGTTGTTGGAAAATTGTCATTTCTTTCTTTTTTTGATACCATATTACCATGATTTTTCATGATGTTTGATGAGAGGTGCCTCTGGCAGCATTTGGAGTAGTGAACCCCTTTTTTAATTAGGCAAGGTTTTGTTTACATTGATTCTAACAGTTCAACAGGTCGGTAGTTAAAAGCCTTCCTTTTGTCTTCCAGAAGGTGGCGCTATAGCACAAATTTTTGGTTTCTCTTCAGGGAGCTAATTTGGGCTAAGGTTGAGAGAGGGCATAAAAAAACCCCCAAAAGCAAAGATTGGCAGTAGGGGTGGGTGGTGAGGTATATACTTAGCACCTGGGACTTTGGATGTGCCCACCCCATGGTAAGGGGATCTCCAAGTGGGGAGGTCCCAGAGGTCCATGGGACATCCTCTGGCCTCCTGGGTATGACAGCAACAGCCATTTTCCTTCATTTCTATTTGTCTGCCTACTTGTCTTTCCTTTCCCTCTCCCCAGTCACTGCATCTTTCTTTGGAGAGAGCAAGTGGTCTCTCCAACTGCAGCACATGTGGTTGGGCAGTCCCCCACTTACCGCCTTCACCCTCTGCCTCCTTTGCCAGAAAGGTTGTGCTGGTGTGCGGCCAGTCCAGCGCTGCCTTATCGGCCATTACCACCTCTACTGCTGCCAGCTCTGCCGCCACTTGCCTCCCTCTGGTCACTTCCATGTTCCCAGAATCTCCTGCAGTCCCATCCACCCACTTTCAGGTGCATAGATGGATGGGTCTCTTGGGTGTCTTGGTATGCTGTGCAGAAGCGCTTTTTTTCTGGTTATGGGTGTCCACTGAGTTGTAAATCAAAGGGGACAGAAAAGAAGAAGGGCTCATGTCGCCATAAGGCTCACAGAACTCCCATGATCTCGCAGTTTTAAATAATTTTTAAGACCCTTTACATGGTACAGTCCATTCTAGAACTACATAATACTGGAGACTTAATATGAAGTTAAGATATATTCAAAGGTTTCTTTCATTTAATCTAAATATATTTTTATTCTTTTATATAGCAGTTCACATAAGGTTCATGGTGATGGTACTCCTTGCAATTTTTTTTTCCCTTTGTTTTTAGTTCAGTACTCTGTAGTCCTAAGAGCTGTGTCAAGATCACAATATTGTTATACTAAATTGTTATGTGGGGTTTGCTAGCTTGTCCAGCAGCACAGTATATACAGGGGATCTGGGATTAAGCCTAAAATTTCCTCCCTTCATGTCTACATCTGCAGTAACCAGTCCATTGTGCCCTGGGTATCTAACAGGTATTATCAAGTCTGTAATGCTTTGATGTCACATATGCCAAGCTGCTATTTCCCAGAACAGGAGGCCCATTTTGGCATGTATTGCTCATGAAATATTTGTGGAGTGTTCGGGAAGCTATGGGAATCCTTTTATTTGTAGGAATTTAAAAGAACAAAAACAACAATTTGTCATGAATAAATGGTACTGGTAGAGACTTTAAGAGAACACTGGGACATAGTTTGAATTTCAGGTTCAACTCAGAGAAATTTCACAGGGATAGAGGGAAAAAACATAAATATATACTTTAACAACTATAAAATAAGCATGATGACTAAAAGTTAAAGGATCTGGGATCACCAGGTAGGAAGTGAGAGTTGAAAAGTAGTTTATAGACTTTTGGGGAAGATGGTGGATTAAAAAAGTTAGAGAATCCAATGGCTTAATAACCAAACAAGCAATTGGAAAGGTATTAAAGGTAGCAATTAAAAAGGAAAAGAGTAGGGGTACATGGGTGGCTAAGTCGGTTAAGTGTCCACTTCAGCTCAGGTCAGGATCTCAGTGTCCTGGGATTGAGCCCAGCATGGAGTTCCGCCTGGAGCCCGGCCCAGAGCCCCAGGCTCAGCTGGGGGTCTTGCTTGACTCTCCCTCCCTCTGCACCTGCCCACTGCTCACAGGAGGAACACTCTCGCTCTCTCAAATAGATAAATAAATCTTAAAAATAAAAAAGGAAAAGAGCACAACAGTGTGAATATACTGAACTGTACCCTTGAAGATGGCTAAGATGGTAAATTTTGTTATGTATTTTTTGCCACAATTAAGAAAAAATTAAAGGGAAAAAAAGTAGTTTATAAATGACTTTCATTAAGAAAATGGATAAATAAATGTTGGGAGGTCCTGACAAACCTCATTGCAAGCTTCTTTGTGGCTATTAAATTTCAGGAGTCATTGGTTTCTTAGAGATGGGTTGGGATAGGATGGGTTTCTTTGTGCCTGAGCGCACCTGGGACAGGGGTTTCTGGTATTTTGGTGAGGTACACAGCTGGGAGCAGCAGAGCAGTGGCAGAGCAGAGCAGGGAGCTGGGTGACAGCCAGTGCACTAAGACTGGGAGGGGCGAGCTGTGGGTACTGGGTGGCCCGAGAGAACTAGCAGTGAAAACTCTTCCGGGGCACCCCAGAAATGTTCCCCCTGGACTCTGCAGGGTGCTGGTGAGGCAGGACACTCCTATCACAGTCATTTGGTACCATCAGCAAGTTCCTCAGTCTCCTGGGGGCAGTAACAAAAGAAGTCTTCTCTGCCACTGTGGAGTAAAGTGCTCCTTTCACCATTGTGCTCCACCCATGGACCTTGGGCAGCATGGAGTTAGTTATGATGAAGGTTACCTGAAATAGATGCAAAAGAGAAAGTGAAGCGGGCACAGACATATTGAATTTCCGTACATAGTTTGTGAAGGCCAAGCAACTCATCTAGATTATTTGGAATGTACTTTGTCTCCATCCTCCAATTATAACTCCTTTAAGACTTTCCCTAGAAAGCCTCCGCTCTAAAATTTAATCCCCTTGGCATACATACATCTCCTTATTTTTGCATACTGATGTACACTAGGGCATCCTTCCCGATGGGGTGGGGCCTCCATCTTTTATTTTTTTGGGACTTTCTTTTTTACTCTACATTTGATTTATAAAATTTATTTATAAAAATTTAGTGTTACCATAAATACTTTGGACAAAATAGAATCTCAATAACTATTTATTTAATAGATGAATGAGATGGAATTCCCCCCACCAACATTTTATCGAACAAAGAGAGGTTATGTGGTTATAAGTGTAATGTTCATTGTTAAAATTTTTGAGATTTTAGAAGATCAATTGTCTTCTTCATGCAAGCCTAGTTTGTTATTGTGGCCTTTTTAAAATCACATCATAAAAAATATTTTAAGGTATTTCCCTCTTGGCTAAGAAATGTATTATATTAAATTAAAAAGACACTGTAGAAATTAGTGATTTGTCTATAATGCAAAGATACTTTATGGAATTCTTGTTCTTTTGAGAACCTATGAGTGTATGCTGTGCTAATATAGGGTGGCATGAGTTCAAAGTTGTTTTTGTCCCAGTAAAAGACTTTTCTTCAAAATGTACTTATTTCTGAATTACAGTTTTCTTATTTTTATGGGATGGGGATAATAACATCTCTTCCATTGATCTTTTGTTTATTTTGGCTCTCAAATAATGGCTTAAATTCTTTTGTGAAGTGTCAAACCCCATACAAGTATTAGAATACAAGGGTTCTTCATTTATTCATTTATTAGTTCAAGGCATTTTCAAGCCCTTATGTGTGTGAATGCCAGGGCAAGTGCTGTAGAGGCTTCAGAGATACCTAAGAACTGCATTTACCCTCCTCTTAAAACAAATGCCCTTTAACTTTATAACATCCAGAATTGTTAGTTCAACTAGACAGTCTTAGAGTTTAACCAGCCACCCAAATAGGAGTGGGCAGATTTCAAAAATTCAAGGTAAGTCTGAGTTCATGAGGAAGACTTCAGGAGGTTTGGAAAGCTTTCAGTAATAGTATTGTAGCTATAAACCTGCAGATTAAGCCAACAAAGAAGAAAAGGTGGTGGTATTCAAAGAAAACTATCTTCCAATATTTGAAGGCCCATACTCTGTAAGAAACATTAGATTCATTCTGTGTGGTTGGCTCCAAGGGACTGAATGAGACCAATGAGGGAAAATTACAAGGATGTGGATTTCAGAATATTACAAGAGAGAAATTTCTAATAACGCTAAGTTATACAAAACTAGAATGGGATATCTGAGTGGTAATGAGTTTCTTGTCACTGGAAGAATTCAAGCACAAAATTCACTACCTCTAGCTTGAGCAGGAGACCTTTAGGGTATATTCCAATGATGATATTCTGACTCAATGGTTCTACTCTCAGAGTTGGGTTCATTTAGCTGTGAGAATCCCCTCTCCCTGCCCTTTTTGGCCCCCCTCTCCTAGCTCCCTCCTCCTCAGAAGGCATTGGAGTAACAGGACGAATAAGGCTCCTTTAATATTAATTCTGCTCTTAAGCATGGAGAAATTCTCCCTTAAGATGAGGTTTCTATTTAAGGATAAACCCAGGGTCACAGATTTATGTTTTTACTTATCTTTCTTTTCATTTTAAATGGAGCCATAAGTGTTTAATATGGTGCTCATATCATTTCATTTCATTTTCCAAATGTAAGTATGTAGGGATGGAGTGAGTCTGTTTTGCCTTGATACAGCAATTGGTTTTCCTCCTCTGTTTTCAATCAGACAGTTTTAAATTTTGGTTAGGCGCATAAACACACTGTGATGGACGACATTAATAAATAAGTATTACATCGGCTCTGCTTGAGCGTTCCCTCTTCATCTTTATCTTTTTTTGTTTAAATCCTGTGGGGTCTCAGAATGCTCTTTATGGAGATCAAGAAGATTAAGCAAAATTAGCTCTCAACTACATAATGGGCTTTCCTTTCCTGGCATGTGTCTCCCCTCTCTGCATATGGTGACTTCCTCTGATAGCAACAGGAGATTCACAGATGGGGGGCGGAATTATGTTCTAGGAGGGCACACCTTGAGATTTCAGAGTTCTTGCTCATTTCTAGCAGTGTATATGCTTGAATTGGAATAAAAAATGAAAATGATAAGTAAATCAGCTGGCTACTCAGAGACACCTCCAAATTCATCTATCTCCTAGGGCAGACTGACCTTTTCAATCTTGGAATGAAGGGTAGCTTTTCTAGTCTTGGGAACATCTAAGCCATAGCTTCATAAATGGATGATACCTTAAAAGAGGTTATTTTCAGAAAGAACTATACTTCACCCATGTCAAACAGTGAAATTCATGCTGTTTATAAAGTTCTCCAGAGAGAGGCTGGCTTACTCATGGGCAGAGTTGGCAGCTGCCTACATGGAATAATTTGAGGATCAATGAGCGGCCCCCATGCTTTAAAATCTATCTCCCTCATCAGTCTGCAGTGGTGCCTGAAATTTCCGCCATTACTGTCATTTCTTAAAAGCTTTTAAGAGGACATATGCCCTATTATCTTGAGGGAGGTAACATTAATTAACTATATAGCATATTAGAATGGGTGGGTTTTCTTGTTAATAAACCATTACAACCATTGACACCCAGTAAAGATCAGGGATATGAAGAAATAAAAGCAAGGGCAGGTAAGTTTTAATAGAGAAATAGGAGATAGTGATTCATAGTGTGAGTGTAGGGGGTAGTTCAGGTCCTATAGATGGGGGAAGGGGAGGGAGGATTCTAATATAGGGATAACCAATGGGGAGAAAGAAGAAATTGGGTATTTTGTTCCAGGTAGTAGGGTGCGCATGGCTCCAAAATGTGAGAAATGGAAAACCAAAGGAAGGGTAAAAGGGGACAAAATTTACCGCCTTATCATACTGTTAACTTGGGCCCTACCCCTCCCAAAGAAGTTCATGGTTTTAATAATCACTTGTAGAGTGATTTCAAACTAAATTAAATGCTCTCATTTGAGGGTGAAGGATGTGTCTTTAATCCTATCTCAATAAAAATGGAGAACTGGTCATCATAATTTGTATGGCAATACTTCACTAGGGTTCGTATTGACCCTTTAGCTGTATTATCCATTGGCTAAATAACTTTTTATTTAGTGTTTTCTTCAGAGGAATTACTTAAAAATTTTTTGTCCCCCCTGCAGTATAAGGTATCTATACTGTTTAATTGGAATCAGAGAAGTTCAAGAGCTGTAATGAATGATTTGAGATCTCTCAGTTCAATCCGTTACTTTAGAGATGAGAAATTAAGACACAGGTCATGAAGTGTCTTTATTTATTCCTTCATATATTGAGTATTGACTATGTGCTAGGCACAGGGATACAGCGGAAAGTACATATAGTGTTTTCCTCATGGAGCTTATACTTTAGTGGGAAAAACTATTAACTAAATAACTTAATTAAAAATAACAAAAACACACATAAAATAAAAGCTATGGTGAGTGTTATTAAATGCTATGTTTCATTGAGAGTATATTATGGGGGAATTTGACCCTGGTGGGGATAGTGTTAGAAAAACTTGTTTGCAGAAATAATGTTTGAATTAATATCTGAAGGTGAGTGGAAGTTCACTAAGTGAATAGAAGAAAGGAGAAAGGCAGTTCTAGGGAATGGGTAGAGAATGGGCAAATGTCCTTTTGTAGTAAGTTATGGCAATGCTTAAGAAATTAAAAGACCTGGCTGTTTGGAGCTCAGAGAGTTACAGGGGGAGAGTTTCTAAAAGAGGCTAGAGAAGTAAACTGAGGCTGATCAAGCAGGGCTTTGTTTAGGATTTTGGACCTTATTCTAGGGCAGTGCATAGAAGGGACTGGAGCGGGATACATGTGGGTAAGGAGGCTAAAGCAGTGATCCCAGAAGTAAACTGTTGGTGACTTGCCCAAGGCTAGAGAGATTTGGGAGAATTAACATTGCTTCTAGGTTCCTTGATTAACATTTTTTTAACTCAGAGTATGTATTTGTTGTGTTTTAAACTCCCCGTCATCCATATATCCCACATCCATTTTAGTAGGGGTATTTTATTCCTTCCTACAACCAGTTCCTGTAATTTTATTGGAGCTGACTTGAGCCTCAGCTCCAGGAGCATGTGACTCAGACTTGACCAATGAGACCCTCAGATTCTCTTGGAACTATAGCATTTGGCTCAGGAGTGGAGATGTGAACCATTGACAGCAAATGAAATGTCATGGAACTGTCACTAGGACTTCGAAGACAGAGAAAACTAGTAATATGTGGCCTGATGAGGTCATTTAAACAATAGGTGGAGAAGAAACTGAAGCTAACACAGCAGAAGCCTGATGTGAGAGATGGAAAAAAAAATGCACCCAGGTGACATTGCTTGAGCCCCAAGGCCAGTCATGGCAGAAGTCAGCTGTGCCTTGAATTTTTCAGTTATGGAGTCCGTGAAGTCTCATTTTATTAGAACTGGTCTTTTTTTATTTTTCTACCAATTGCAACCAAGAGTCCTGACTAATCAAGGACTAAAATTCTTTGCTCCTTTCTGACTTATAGGACACCATCTAAAAAAAAGAGGAAAGCTATGATTTTCAATACAAACTTTATTATATATACATATATAAATCTTTATATAGAGAGAATACTTTCACTATAAAATCAGGTACTCTGGATTCATATGGATCTTACATTAGGAACTTTAGTCTTAAGTCACTTTGAAGCTTTTGAAAAAGGTTAAATTTTCACATGATATTTTACTCTATATAGAGGTGTTTTTCCACAAAATAATTATATACTGGAAATGTTTTTATCATATGTAATACTAGGTAAGTAGTATTTATTAAATTTAATGTCATTAAGGGAAAGCAGCCAATTGACAAATATTTCTCAAATAATATAATGACATATGATATGCTAAGTAATTTCATTGTCCCTCGAAAAACACCTGTTCATTCACAATCATTAGTAAATCATTATAAGATCTCTATTGTAGCATTTTACGTATTATTTTTGTTTCCTCATATGTAATACATATGTAGTCTGCTTTTGTTCTCTCACTGATTTTGGTTAATCTAGGTAAATGATACATACTTTCCTTAAGTCTTTTGGGAGTACTTAAAGATCTCTTATGTTGTTTATATGAATGGATAAATATTACAAATGATAATATTTGTTTAAAAATAATATAAAATTTAATTTAAAAAGGTAAGATAAGGCTTTTGTGGGGAATTTTAGAATGGAGGAAGACTCTTCAATTAAGTGCTTCTTAAAAAATTTTTAAAAATTCTGCTTTACCTTCTAAATCATACAGTTCCATCCAGAACAAAAGCATCCATTCATAAACTTTAGAATTTGATGGGTTTCAAGAAATGTTTGCCACTGACCATATTTGCTCTGATGTGTTTTGTACCCAAACAGGGATATAATAGGAAGTAGTCACAGCTCAGTGTTAGCTCTTCTTTAAGCTCTGACTCACCGGTTTCAGAAGGGAGCAGAACAAATATTTTTATCAGTCTGAAAGGTTGAAGATTAGTATTAGTCTAACAAACATTGATACTTCTTTCTTTTTTTTTTTTTAAAGATTTATTTATTCATTTGAGAGAGCGAGAATGAGAGAGAGTACATGAGAGGGGGGAGGGTCAGAGGGAGAAGCAGGCTCCTTGCCGAGCAGGGAGCCCGATGCGGGACTCGATCCTGGGACTCCAGGATCATGACCTGAGCCGAAGGCAGTTGCTTAACCAACTGAGCCACCCAGGCGCCCGATACTTCTTTCTTGCGTTCATTTTTCTGCTGGAAATCTGAGACCTATGGCATCTGTGGGTGAAATGGGTGCTTATGTCTGATAACCTAAAAAACTGAGCAGTGTTGATAACCAGTACAAGGGTAACATAGCAGCATTTGTCCAGGTAAGTCCTGGAGGATTCTAAGCCCTCAGGAGGTCCTCCAAATAGGGGACAACCCCACAGATCTGGAATACTACCCTTTGGCTTGTAACCTTGTTGTTGGTCTAGAAGGGATGAGCCTCCAGGGCTGGCAAAGGGAGCTGAGAATGAGGTAGTAGATTTTCCTTATCTTATGAAAGTAGAATAATTAGCCTGGGTGAGACATAAAAAGAATGTACAGTCCTTGAATATGTACACAGTTGAATAAATGGTGTAATAGTTATGCTAATATTTAGTGAAACCAGGGAGAAAATAGAATTGTAAAAGAGCCCAAGGACCAGTTTTCCATACATTCATTCATAATGATCAATATTTGCTGATTATCTATTATAAGCAAGGCATAATGATAGTTCACCATGTGAGGAAATGAAAATGAATTAGTCAGGAATTTTGCCATCGATGTACACATGATCTAACAGGCACACAAGTTATGAGAATAAATAATATAATTATTTGTAATTATAATGTATATTTATTTAAATATCTTTGTTTTGTAAATAGTTTTATAGTTTTGTAGTTTTGTAGTTTGTCTTTGAGGTAATAGGGAGCCATAGATTCCTTCAGAGCATGAAGAAAAGACTTAAGGAAGATTGAGAGGTTTTAGGGAATGGGGGTCTACTGAAATAATCTGAGAGGCACTAAAGTCTATTTTAGGGAAAGTTGAAAGAACGGATAGTTGGGAGAGATAGTGGAATAGTGAAAGTTAACTGAATGAATATGGGAAAAGGGCAAGAAAGACGTGAAAGATGACTCTGAGGAGACAAGCAAATGTAGCTATTAAAAAAGCAGATGTAGTAACAGAAAGAGTCAAAAGAATGTGATTCTCTTAAGAATTGCGGTTAACTCTTTACAGAAATAGTAGCTCTGGATAAAGCTACTACACTAATTTTTGGTTACACTATAGCATCATTATAATTATGATACACTCATATTTATAAAATATTATTTTTATTTTTTTATTTTTTTAATAAAGATTTTATTTATTTATTTGACAGAGAGAGAGACAGCTAGAGAGGGAACACAAGCAGGGGGAGTGGGAGAGGGAGAAGCAGGCTTCCCACCGGGCAGGGAGCCCGATGCGGGGCTTGATCCCAGGGTCCTGGGATCATGACCTGAGCCAAAGGCAGACGCTGAATGACTGAGCCACCCAGGCATCCCTCATATTTATAAAATTTTAATTGAAATAAATTGATTTTTTTACTCTGCTTGTGCCAGCTGCCCGCACCAAGTGAAGAAATGACCTCTTTCTTTCAAAAAACTACTTATTATACAGATACAAGACCTATGTATTTCACTTCTATATGTGCTCTGTCAATTCATGGGACATTTCAGCTGTAGGATTTCTTTTAGTAGAGATAAAAGCCACTAATGTATGAAATAGACATTATTACCAACATGACATTACAAAAGATGAGGCAAAGAATATATTCAACATTATAGAAGCTATGTATGTATATATACTCTATATGTATATATATAATTACATATATTATTTTCTTTAAAAAATGTAGTTATTTCCTCTAGTGTTAATAATGTTTCTGAACCCTCACCAGCTATGTGGCCAGCAACCCAAAGGAGAATTTTAAGCTATGGAATCAAAATCGTCTAGAAAGGCCAGTGAGTGTCAAATAGGAGAGGTGGTTTTATATACTTTTTAATAAGGTCCTCAAGAGTTGAGGGGTTCTAAATCTCTCTTAAAAGTCTCCAGTAGACACAAATAAATGGAAAGGTGTTCTGTGCATATGGATTGGAAGAATCAATGTTGTTAGAATGTCCCTATTACTCAAAGCATTATACAGATCCAGTGCAAGCCATATCTGAATTCCAATAGCATTTTTTACAAACAGTCCTAAAACTTATATGTAATCACAAAAGACCTCAAATAGCAAAAGCAATCTTGAGAACAAAGAACATAGCCAGAGGCATCACTCCCTGATTTGGAGAGTATATTACAAAGCTATAGTAAACAAAACAATGTGATATTGACATAGCAACATACACAGATCAATGGAACAGAATAGAAAGCCCAGAGATAAATCCACACATATATGGTCAATTAGTTTATGACAAAGTAGCCAAGAATATAAATGGGGAAAGGACCATGTCTTCAATAAGAAGAGTTGGGAAAATTGGACAGCCACATGCAAAAGAATGAAACTGGACCACTGTTTTTCATCATACACAAAAACTAACTTAAAATGGATTAAAGACTTAAGCACAAAACCTGAAACCATAAAACTCCTAGATGAAGATATAGATGTTAAGCACTTTGGCAAAGGTCTTGGCAATGGGTTTTTTAATCTGACGCCAAGAGCAAAAGCAACAAAAGCAAAAATAAAAATAAATAAGTGGGATAACAAACTAAAATCTTCAGCACAGCTTAAGAAACTGTCAACAGAATGAAAAGGCACCCTGCTGAATGGGAGAAAATATTTGTAAATCTTATATCTGATAAAGGGTTAATACCCAAAATATATAAAGAACTCATACAGTTTGACAGCAAAAAATCCAAACTGATTAAAAAAATGGGCAGATGATCTGAATAGACATTTCTCCAAAAAAGACTTACAGGTGGCCAACAGACACATGAAGATGTTCAACATCACTAGTCATTAGGGAAATGCAAATAAAAACTATAATGAGATATCACCTCACACCTGTCAGAATGTCCTGTTATCAAAAAGATGAGAAATAACAAGTGCTGGTGAGAATGCAGAGAAAAGGGGATGCTTATACATTGTTGGTGGGAATGTAAGTTGGTCCAACCACTGTGAAAAACAATATGGAGGGTCTTCAAAAAATTGAATAGAGATTCATCATATGAATCACCATATGATTCGCCATATGGATTCATATGATCCAATTCCACTTCTGGGTATTTACCGAAAGAAAATGAAAATACTAGTTCAAAAATACCTGCACACCCATGTGCATTGCAGCATTATTAACAATAGCCAAGACATAGAAGCTACCCAAATATCCTCAATGTATAAATGATAAAAGAAATTGTGATATATATATATATATTACATATATATGTATATACACACACACACCTCTCTCTCTCTCTCTCTCTCTCACACACACACACACACACACACACACACACACACACACTGGAATATTATTCAGCAATAAAAAAGAATGAAATCTTGCCATTTGTGACACTATAGATTAACCTCAAGGGCATTATGTGAAGTGAAATAAATCAGAGAAAGACAAATACCATGTGATCTCTCTTATATGTGGAATCTAAAATATATATATAAAACAAAGCTCATAGATACAGAGAACAGATTGATGGTTGCCAGAGGTGTGTGTGAGAGGTGAGAGATGGGAGAGATGGATGAATTTTTTTTGTTTTGGTTTTGGTTTAAATAAATTGAGTTAAAGAAAGTCTCCTGTGTTTTATCACTCCCCTACTTAAGAAGTTCTGCTTATGACCTGTTGAAATTTTTCCTGCTCCATTTTCCATTAGTTTTCCAAGGATCAACTACATTTCCCTCCCTGGTTTTGGTGAAGCCTCAGGTGTTGGTCCTCCCAAAATATTTTGTGGTTGTGAGCTGACTTTGGAAGCACATTCTCTTCCTGATTGTTCAGTATTGTTTGATGAAGCAACAGCCAGGGAATATTCTGGAACTTGCAGCGTTGTGGTGCAACTTGTGGTGTAATCACAGCAGGAGACAGCAATGTATAAAACCTGAGGAGTGAACTGGGCAATCCCTCAAAATCATCAAGTGTCCTTTGTAGCCTCTGTTGCTCACAGATCCTCACACCCAAACCAGGACATTGTAGTATCTGGGAAAGAATTGGTGCAGTATGAAGTCCTGTGGGCCTGTAGCCAGAAACATTTCCTCTTAGAAAACACAAACCTCTGTCAAAGAGCTGGACAAAGGTGAGACAAAGAAGTGTGTACAACACTACATTTTAGGAGACGGTCTCAGCAATGAAGGCTGCACTTGTGTGACCGTGAAAGCGAGTGCCTTCTTCCATCGTGTGCTATAGGTGCCTGCTGGCTTTATTCTAGTCACAGACCCTGGATGAAAACAAGTCTTTTGAGGAGAGCATCATGCTTCCCAAGATGTGCACTGCATTTCTATTATGCTTTTGCCCTGTAGGCTACAAAGATAATAGCAGGTGCTTGGGATGGGAAGAGAGGATTCTGCTGTCCGGGGGCAAAGGTAGTGTGTTGATTAGGACCCTGTCGTTGTAAGCAATGGAACTGACTCTTTCCGAATAAAACAAAAGGAATATTTCTGGAGAAAATATTGGGGTAGCTCTTAGGGTAGAAAAGAAATCTGCAGAACCAGGTTTAGGAAGGACAGGGAACATCTGGTTGGTAAAGATGTGGAAACATTGGGGCCCTCGTGCACTGTTGTTGAGAATGTAAAATGGTGCAGCCACTATAGAAAGTGGTATGGAGTCTCCTCAAAACAATAAAAATAGGACTATCATATGTTTTGGCCGCTCTACTTCTGAGATTATTCAAAATAATTGAAATCAGGATCTCAAAGACATATTAGCACTGCCATATTCATTGCAGCACTATTCACGATAGCTAAGATCTGGAAACGAGCTGAATGTCCATTGAAAGATGAATGGATAAAGGAAATGTATATACATGCCATGGAATATTAGTCAGCTTTAAAAAAGAAGAAAATTCTGTAATATGCCACAACATGATGAACCTTGAGGACATTATGCTAAGTGAAATAAGCCAGTACAGAAAGAGAAATACTGCATGATTCCACTTTTATGAGGTATCTAAAATAGCCACATTCATAGAATCAAAGGGTGGAATGGTATTGCCAGGCGCTGAAGGGAGGGCAAAATGAGGAGTTACTGTTTACTAGACAGAATTTCAGCTAAGCAGGGGGAATAAGTGTTAGAGATCTTCTGTACAACATTGAACCTATAGTCAACAATACTGTATTGTACACTTAAAAATGTGTTAAGAGGGTAGCTCTTATGTTAAGCGTCCTTATCACAATAACCTGTAATTAAAAAAAAATTCATGGGGGCCACTTAAGTGTCTGACTCTTGATTTCGGCTCAGGTCATGATCTCAGGGTCATGAGATTGAGCTCCGTGCTGGGCATGGAGACTGCTTAATTTTCTCTCTCTTCCTCTCCCTCTGCCTCTCCCCCACCCCTCTCTTTCTCCCTCAAAAAAAAAAAAAGAATTGTCTTCTTCAAATTAAAAACAGAAGAAAATGGCTTAATGGCTTTGTGATTGGAATGCTACCCATTTCACCACCTCATAGGGTATGATTAAATGAGACATCATCTACAAATCATTGAGGACCATGTCAGCACAAAGAAAAGGAAAATAAGTTTTAGCTATCATAACAATGTTTAAATACCAACTTGAATCATTTTGGAAAGTAATTTGAGCCAAGCTTCTCAATCATTTTTTTACTCATTTCACAAATATAAGCATTTACTATATAATTAATTGCTGGGTACTATGTTAGGCAGTGGGCATTGAAGAATTAAAGATACTGTTTCTGCCTTCTTGGCACTTACTGTCAAATGGGAGTGGAATTTGCAGGGCAAGCATGTAAATAATGACATAGCCAATGTGGTGTTACAGATACTCGCAGGGTGGTTGAGACTGACTAATGGGGAGATTTTTGGGGAGAAGAGGGTGGAGGGCACCAGAAGGCTAGGTCATTCTGGGTTGATTCTAGTACTAGGACTTCATGGAAATGAATTATAATAAGAGTTCATGAATGCAGCATCTCCACAAAGCAATAAAAATCTCTTTGAACCAAGCTTATCAATCCTCCATGTGAAAATGCTTCATGAATCACAATCACAAGAATCAAAACTTTATTCAAATTATTACTTGCATTCCCACATTGAGCAAGGCAGTATTTTCTTTTAAGCGATTTTTAGAAGATCAAATATGTGCCTAATGCCTTTTCATTTTTTTCCCACACTTTCAAATTTATTCTTATTTAGTTCTCAAGAGAATTTTTAAAGCAAGTAATATTTTTCTATTCAAACTGAGGCTCCCTTACCTAATCCAGGCTGTAAGGAAACCTACTGATCACTTAGGCTGAATTAATCTATCTTTCTTTCTTTCTTTCTTTCTCTCTTTCTCTTTCTTTCTTTCTTCCTTTCTTCCTTTCTTCCCTTTCTTTCCCTTTCTTTCCCTTTCTTTCCCCTTCTCCCTCCCTTCCTCCCTTTCTTCCTTTAATAGATAAAAATAAATTGAGCCCCAGTTAGGGTAAGGGACTTTTCCTGTGTCATGTATCTTTGACATGAATAAGACAAAGGCCTAAGAGTGTAAATAGTTTGAGGCAGGTGATGCATTCAGGTGTTGAACAAGCCGAACTGAGCATTGCCGGATAGCTGAAGCCCAGACTCAGGTTCCTTTGTTGCAAAGCAAGCAACAAAAGTGGTTAGGGATAAAACTATTTCCCTTTACAAAATGTGTATACTTTGAATGGCAATCATTTCTCTTTTTTTCCTATTACTGTGTTGGAGAGGCAGTCTATCCTATCCTAGCAGTGGAGAGCTCAGGTTCTGAAAGGGCCAGACCTGGGCCTGCATTCTGTTTTTGTCACTTACTAGCTATTTGGACTTGGACTTTGGACTTGGACCGACCTCGGTAAGCCTCAGTCTCTGTCTGTCAAATGAAGATATTAGTATCCTGTATGCACCTGTAATGCATGTAGCATAGTACTTGGTACATAGTAAATATTAGATGTAACTAATTAATTAGCAGAAAAAATTGAATAGAATCAGAATATTGATTTTGTTCCAGTATTAGGGCTTTCCAGAGAAACAGAACCAATAGGTTTGATGGATTGACTGATTGGTTTTAAAGAATTGGCTCGCACAATTATGAAGCCTGGGAAGTCCAAGATCTGAAGTTTGGGCAACAGGCTGGAGACTTAGGGAAGAGTCCAATTTGCAGATCAAGTCCAAAGGTCATTCACTGGCAGAATTGCCCCTTGTTAAGGGAAGTCAGTCTTTTGTTCTTTAAGGCCTTCAGCTGACTGGATGAGGCCTGCCCACATTACAGAGGGTAACCTGGTTTGCCCAAACTCCAACAATTTAAATATTAAGCTCATCCAAAAACACCCTCACAGAAACATCCAGAATTATGTTTGACTGCATATCTGAGCACTGTGGCCCAGCCAAGTAGACACATAAAATTAACCATCACAGGTCCAAAGCACCTTAACCATGTTTTAAAGTTTTTGTCATCTGGTCTGGCATTAGCGAAGCTACCTACCATTTCAGTCATAGAACTCAAGCCAGCTGTTTTTTTGACAGGTTTGGATGCAGATCACCATCTCTTCTTGATCATAATGAAGCAGTCGTAATTTATGATGGGCTCTGTCAGTTTTTCTTCACAAGCTGGTTACAGCTACGGATGTTCACTGGCTATCGCATGCTGCCTTCTTTCAAAGTAATGTCTGCTTATATTGTTCCCAAACTAATTATAGAGGCACCTATTCAACCATTGACAGTCACAGCCAAGTCCCTTGCATTTCTCCAGAGGAATGACATTCCTGTCAGTAGCCATAGCTGGCCATTAGTGGTTGTTAATGTTATTCAGATCCTGGCCAGGAAACCTACACTTGTTTTGGAGTGAGTCCCATGGGAAGTAATCCGCTGGTGTGGAGCAATTTCCGCTGGGGCTTTGGTGGGTCGGACAGGTCTGAGAAAAGCTGTGCATATTTTTAGGCTAGCCCTCTCCTGTCAGAAGCAGGAGAGAAGGCTGAGGAGCATCATCCATCTCCTGTTGGTCAGGTTGGAGCACAGGGGATGCTCTAGCCAGAATGGCCTGGCTGATGCAAGTGGCATTATTTGCCTTGTGCTATGCTATATGTCATTAATGCTGCCATTTCATGTTCTTTTCCAAGGAGATTGTCTCTGGTATTTTTATCGTCCGGGGAAATGTGGTACCAGAAATGATCACATTCCTGGCAATTTTCTTTGAAAATGGTAAACTTGTGCAGAGTTTACCCTCTCTTCTCTTAGGGTTGATAATGAGAAATTGTGAGGATTATTAAACACTCCTACCTTTCAGTAGGAACTTATTTAGCACAGATGTTTCTATAATTGCAGTTCACTGGGAAAATTCACAGTGTTCAATGGCCCAAAACTCATTATTACTTATTACTTCTACCTGTGTATTGTGCTCGTAAGCTGGGCTGAAATGTTTAATTTAGCAGGGGCTATAGCTGTGTATCTCAGCTGTTTTAGAAAGACTACTGAGAAGAAATTAGAGGATGTTCTGCCCAAACCCTTACTACTTATTAATTTTTGAACTGTTACCTGGTACTGTGATATGTACTTTATTACGGGTTTAGGCCACATCACTGTTAAGATTCCTTCCAACAATTCTCTAGCATATGGCCATGAGGAAAAAAAATGGAATATAAGAGACTTTTAGAACAAACAATGTAGCTAACTATTGTGTTTTATGGGGATAAAAAAACATGGACAGCATACAACCGAATTCAGCTTTCTACCACTTTATAAAGCACAGCTCTTTTGTTTCAGCAGTCTTGCTTGTCCTTGTAACGAAAGCGTGGCCGTGTTTAAGAACAAGGCTTCAGAAGATGCGAAGACAACACTTAGAAAAGGCCATTCAAGAGAATACAAAATCTCTTCATATTCCCTCGTTCTCTATATTCTTAAGACCAACGCTGTAAAAAAATTCCCTGTCACATCCTTTATTTCCCTAAGGTGAGGAGAAGTTCTTTTGGCTTGGCTACAAGTCTGCTGGGGGAAAGTTTGATAAGCACACCTATGGGAGTTTAGTTGTGCTGTCTCCTTGGGTGACCAACTTGTTCTGGTTTACTGGGGACTTTCCCAGTTTTAGCGCTAGGCACTCAAAGTCCTGTGTTCCAGGAACCTGTCTTAGTTTTGGGCAAATTGAGACTGTTAGTCACTCTGTGTCATGACTACTTGGGGTTCCTGTGTTCTGCTAAGGTTGGAGCTACTGTCCCAGGAGTTGAAGATTTCCTGGGCATGTCAAAGACTGCTCGTTCTTTCTTTGTACCTGAAAAAGCCCAGGATTCACACAATTAATGTAAAATAAAGAAGAATGTAAACATGAATCCAACTGCCATTTTCACTCCTGAGAGCCAACCAGAGAAGCCAGCAGAGACTGAAGAATGCATCCTGTTAAATTGGAATTAGATCTCAAATATATAAATGTCTGAGCTTTAAAGCAAAGCCAAAACGGTTTGCTTTTTATATACATTTGCTGTAACTAAATTAATCCAGGTCACATTTATCTGATAGTGGCAAAACAAAGGTTATAAAATGACCTAGGGAGAGGATCATAGGGGAAGGGAGGGAAAAATGAAACAAGATGAAATGAGAGAGGGAGACAAACCATAATCTCAGGAAACAAACTGAGGGTTGCTGGAGTGGTGGGGGGGGTGGGAGGGATGGGGTGGCTGGGTGATGGACATTGGGGAGGGTATGTGCTATGGTGAGTGCTGTGAATTGTGTAAGACTGTTGAATCACAGACCTGTACCTCTGAAACTAATAATACATTATATGTTAATAAAAAAATAGAAAAAATGACCTAGTGAATTTGGATAACTTATATATCTACCTTTATCTGAATAATCTTATACTTTAAATTTGAAGGTAAGTTTATTTTTCATCTTTTATTCTTTGCCTCAATTATGTTAATTGCCTGCTTGGATGAGCCCCCTCCCCCTTATTCCACTGCCCTGCACACCATCACAAGGTAAGAGTGATGGTCCCGTTTCTGTTTTTTTTCCCTCCCTTTTGCCTATAGAATGCAAATAATTTCTGAAAACACTATGAAGTTTTAGTAGGTATTTCAAACTCTACCTAGATCAGTAAATTAAGTATAACAAAATATAATGTAAATCATATTTTCCTTAGAAAGTATATGGAAATACTTCCAGAAACTGGCACCTTCTGCCTTATGTTGAGTTATTCTGGGAAATAGCGAAAGGGTGTCCATTTTGTTGATGTTCCTATTCCACACTTATGCGAGTTGTGCATGGTGATAAAGTACATGGACGAGACTAGACTTCTTGTCTTTAGCAGCAGCGGGAGGAGAATTGAGCCATTTGCCATTGGTAGCTGAATTACAAAGGAATATTTCAAACCCCAGGAATGGGATTAAGACACATTTGTTTTTGCACGTCGAAAGACTAATATAACTATGGCGTGGCTTTTAGGAAACCAACAGACTTGGAGCAGTAGTTCAGAATACTCCACGGCACTTAACTGTCTCATACATTAGTAACCAAAGAGATGTTCTATTAATTAAAGTGCTGGATGAACTTCTGCATGTTTATTTATTTTTAATTATGACAAGGCATTTCAAGGTTAAGGTATTTATGAAAATCTTCTCATTAGTATTCAAACTTTTTAGGTCTCAGAGCTTTCTAGTGAGATCTAAAATGTTTAATCCACTTGATCATGAAAACAAACTATTAGGAATCAAGAAATAGCCTCTGTATTATTTGTAGTTTCCAGCTTCAGATGGTACTTAGGAGCGCAAAGGTCTGAAAAGTGTAAAAACTAATTAAAAGTTTTTACCAAAGTTATTTGAATATCAACTTAACATCAATCTGACTCTGTGCTGAGGGGTCAGATTTTTAAAATAGGAGGACAGAAGGGAACTTGACCTCCTCCTTAGAAGATTTTTGACTGTGTTCACCTCTCATTCATTTGGACTTGATTTTTTGAAGTTCTCAATCAAGTTCTTTTTTTGAGATGGAAAATAAGTGACAGAGATAAATCCAAAGCTGGTGACACTTGCACACAATATGCCAGCCTCAGAAGGCATTATCAGCATTTCAACCACGCTGCCTTGTGCTGAAATTCTTCTCACCCATTCCTTCCCTGGGATCCTCCTGTTGAAGAGCCGTGATAATAACTACTCTGCCAATTAAGGTGTTCTACCTGGGGCCAGCCAGAGCTTAGTTTGGGGACAAGGTCACTTGCTGGGATGGAGTTGTAGTTTCCCAATTACTAGTAGTCCCACTACCTCTTCTAACTTGTCAAATAATGAGGAGACTTTGAAGGCTAAATCCAGCAGTAGCTCCTAGCGGGGTTAATGCAGAGTGAATGACAATGATACCTCAGGAGTGGGAGTCTGACAATGTCTGTCAAGCTCTGTTCACAAGGATGACGAAGTTCATTGTTACTCAACACTACTTGGGAAAGAGATTGGTCTTGATCTTATCAGTGAGAAAGGACCGCATTCGTTGCTCACTTTGGCAGAAGTTCATTAATGCTTTCACGTCACCTGTATAATTTGGGCATGGACTTCGTATCCTAATGACAGAAGGTGAACGTGCTACAACAGGGCAGCTCACCTGCAAAACCTTGTCTCTTGTCTGTTCCTCGCGTCTTGAGTCTTTAGTCAATGTGTGTGTGTAAGTTTCTAAATTCTGAGCTTAGTGATGAATAACAGTGGTTATACAACAATTATTTTTAGTACCCATTAACAACACAACTGAGAGAATAACAGAATTATGCTCCCAAATGAAAAACAGAGAGATTTTATACCAATGATAACAATGTTCACTGCTGTCTCCATTGGTGAGTCATTTAACCGAAGACCGAAAACAACAATAACTCAACAAAAAGCCCGAGAAAATTTTTCTAATGATTAGCCATTCAACATTTGTAGGAAATTGACTAGATGGCCTGCAAACTAATGTTTCCCAAGCCTAAGTCGTATTTTTAAAACTAGTGCTCAAAACTGAATATGTAATGTAGCAAAGGATTTTTGTGATTAGATTCTTTTGCATGTGTTTTGCTTTCACTCATGTTTATTTATTGAAATAGTGAAGGATACTGCTGTCCTTTGATTATGCTTGGATTCCACTGTGTAAAAGATTGAGAACGCAAATGGCCTTTTTGGCTCCTAGGGATGTTCTGACTCACTCCTCAAATTCTGCTGAAGTTTGCTTTGGATAAATGGACAAAGCCTCACTTAGTGATGACAAATATATACACAAGTATTTAAAGAGATGCAAGTAATTACTTTTGACTTACCTCATAACTAATCAATTGGTTCAGATCTGAATATCAGACTTTTTTCCTACTGAGAAAATAGTTCTGCATCCTTAAGATAATTTTACAAAAAATGAAAAAGAAAAATATTTGAATAAAAAATAAACAAATATATTCTATCTTATGGAACAGATTCCCCCTCCAAAATTCTAGTTATTGGGCTCCAAAATATTGTTTCTGTTAGCTTTTGACACAGGTGGGAAATTCACTAAGAGTAAGGAGGGCATGTTTTCATTATTTTTATATTTACATCATAGCAAGTGGGCCAGTAATGACCTCTCAAGTTCCTTGTTTCCTGTGGGAAATTAGATGATGCAAAATAGCTACAACAATTTAATTAGCATTTTGATAAATGAATAAAATTTCAGTTGAGTAACTTATTTACACATTTTAAAGTGGCTCTTTTAATATTACTTGAGATTTTGTTAGCTCTTTGGAATATGTTCTGGATGATTATGGCATATATACCATCTTGCTTTCTACCTAGTATTTTGCTGAGTGTCGGTGGCCAAAACTATGCCAGAGAAGGTGAAAGGGAGACTCTGGTATTTGCTGTGTAATGGTGCATCTGAGGCATTTTTCTGTATGCACTTCTTTCTCTTTTGTTTCCCCAGAACAATATTATTCTTTACCTTCAGATCTCATTTTCCTGTAGAATATTCATATTACTAAAAAGTACTGGAAATCATATAAGTAAAATACTTTCTCTTGAGGGTCCTTAGGCTGGTTTGTAAGGAGGAGATAATCTTTACCGTTAGTTAATGATTTATTTTTTCTTACTGAGTTATTGGGACTTTGTCAAGGATCTATTTTAATTCTCTAGCACTTCTGTAGAGAGACCCTTTCCTTCCGGGTCAAGTGTGGTCCAGTGGACTTCGGTATTGCTGTTCCTCTCCTCTCTTTTCAGACTCTCCTTCCTACACTGTTCTGGTGCTTGTGCCTGCCCTTCTCCCTGCTATTCTGCTCCTTTCACAGAACGTTTCCTGCTCTTCGCCTCAGGGCCCCAAATGTCAGCTAGCTCATCTGACAAATTCATCTATGCTAACCTGTTCTTGGGGGCCCCTTCCAGGTAACATAGGCATGCATTTTAAATAACTGAATTGTTACCTGTTCTGAGCATCCTAACCACCTTTTGTTGTATAATCAGTTGGTGATATTCAGAGACAGTGATAGGGGACCCCTGCTTGGGCAAGGGGCCTTTTGAGGCCTCACCCATGACACTCCCTCATGGCCTGTCAGCTCTCAGCAAGACTGCTTGCTTCAGAGACTCTTAGACACACATTTTGGGGCAGCCACTCTACAGATTCCCAGCCTGTAGGACTCTGGGGATATCTGAGGTGTGTAAAGCCAACTCTCTCCAAGTTGGTAGGAGATGGATGACTCTTTTGTTTGTCTCCCTTTTTGTTTTGCCAGAAAGCACCCTTTTGAAAAACAATTTCCAGACCTTCTGGAACAAAAAGTATAGAGACAAGTCTTAAGTAATCATGAAAATATAAGAAAACATTTCTGGCCATTTCTGCTCAAGAAGACGGCATAAGATTTGGACTGATTTTCTAAATATATGTCCTACTATAGGCTGGGTGTTTAATGATACAAATAAATGCTCATGTTTAGTATTTCCACCATAGTGTCGACTTCATTACAAACATCATCTCATTTAATTCTCAAAACAGGTCTAAGAAGTGTACAATTATTATTCACATTTACAGATATGAAATGGAGCCTCAGTGATGTTATATAACCTACTCAGATTTGCACAGTAACAAAAATAGAACCAGACTGCATCTGCATCGCGCTAAGCCTGGTATCTGTGCCCTTTTCTCTAGACCACAGCTGTGCTTTCTTCATTTTAGGACACCTTTGTGTTCTGTTCTGGCATCATCACACTTCTTGCATGATTAGAGCAGGTTTCCATATAAGCTGGGACCTTGGCTGGACCCTGACTTCCTCCAGTTGCTCTCCTATGGATGAAATAATCCCTTTTTAGGACATTAGGGTATCAGCCATCTCTTCTGATTGGTTAGATTATTTCATCAGATTATGCAGATAAAAACCAAGGATGGAGAGAAACAATCCATGGTTCCATGTTCTATAAAGAATTAGAATGGGGCGCCTGGGTGGCTCAGTTGTTAAGCGTCTGCCTTCGGCTCAGGTCATGAGCCCAGGGTCCTGGGATGGAGCCCCGCATCGGGCTCCCTGCTCCGCGGGAAGCCTGCTTCTCCCTCTCCCACTCCCCCTGCTTGTGTTCCCTCTCTCGCTGTCTCTCTCTGTGAAATAAATAAATAAAATCTTTAAAAAAAAAAAAAGAATTAGAATGGAAGGTTTTCAGTGAGTTTTTTCTACTCTTGTGTCAATGCAATCTACATGCTCAAAGCCAGTTTCTTTGATGTCATCCCCAGTTTTTGAGAACCTAGACCAATAGAAATTCAAATTTAATCGGTGGCTATAATTAGTGACATGTGAAAGAATTTGGGGGCATTCAGAGATATTTTGCCTAACCATTTCATGAATTTAGTCATCGGGTATCGGCTGTTTCATTTTTGTGTTTCAGAGTTGAGTTAACACACTGCCTCAAATTTTAGTAACCTCTAGCTAACTTCCTTCTCATATAATCATAAATAGAAATTTAGTGGTTGAAAAAGTTCCCATGAAAAGAAGAAGGAAGAAGCAATTTGTTTTACATAAACCTAAAAAAGAATCAGAAATTAAACCCCAAGACTGCTTATACAGTTTAACATTCACTGTTACAGTTTTCTGTGTAATGGATATACCGGGAGGTCAAAATTCATTGTCTTGGAGGTTGCAGCTTCTGGTTTACCCGCTAGCTTCTCTGTAGACTAATACAGATGGAAAAATATGTCTGTTTGGATTTAGATATAGTCAGGAATGTGACATAAACAGAGAGACGAAATGTTTCCTTCTGGCTCCCTTCAGAGGTTTGCTAATTGGGTCTGCTATAACTATTACTGGGTTCTGTTTAAGATCAGGCTTTCTTCTTGATATGTAAGATGTTCCTTTTTGTAAACAAAACACTGGATTTTCATTCAAAAGAAAATGTGTTATAATCAGTACATTTCTTCTTACTATTTCTATTTGAAGATTCCCACCAGGTCTCTGACATGAAATACAAAGGGGTTTGCCTCTAGCATGAATAATTTCATAAACTGAAGAAGTTCATGTTTTAACATTCTTAAATTCAATGAGCCTAACACATTTTTATTTTAAGAATCATAACACCCTAATCCACATAAAAGGTCCAGAAATGTCATGGTCAAACAAGAAGGAAAAGAAAACATTTGACACATGCATCTAAAAGGTGGATAACATTTTGAGTAGTGCTCTTTTATATTTTGGATATTTTTTTTTTCTCCACAGACTGTATGGTCCCTAAGAGGCAAGATTATACTATCTCTTGCATCTTAGGAATTGTTAGACATGAGAAGTGTATTAATTCTTCCATGATTAAATGAGCAACACACAGTAAGAACATGTGATAGCTTTTTAATCACCAGACATATTCCAGTAAAATGTTCTTACACACAGAGCTTACCTACTGAAACAGCTATCAAAGATATCAGAATATTTGAATATTCATCTTGAAAAGCAACAGCCTTGTTCTTTTTCAAAGTACAACACCAATATTTATACAACACTTCTTCAGCTAAGCAAAATAATGATGTGCTATTTAAGAAATGAAGGGGGCTCAATTTCAAGGGAACCTCACAATGCATATAAAAGATTAAAGTATTTATATTAACTTAACTATGCTTAAGTGCCTTTTAAACTGCCTTTATAGAATTTATGGGTTGCTGTTGTTTTGTGTAGTTAGAAAAAATACCCTGCCCTTTTTACTAGGCAGTGATTACTGGCTGAACTATGTTCATTACTGTAGACTCTATAATTACAACTGGTCTAGTTTTCTATCTTGGAGTCTTAGAGAATAGATAGAATTTTTTTTTTTCCTCTCCCTCCTTCCCTCCTTCCCTTTCTCCCTCTCCCAAGGTTAACAATAGTAAATGACCCTATTGCTGAAGACTTGGGATATGTTCTTAAAAAACATAAAATGGTGTGAGATTTCTGACCATAAGTGAGAAAATTCTGTATTTGCTTTGGTTCGGGGTTCAAGCTTAGAATTAAAAGGACAAATTTAATCCAAAGCCACTTTAATGAATCTCTCATGAAAGTTCAGCATCTTTATTTTCTTAATGACTTGGTCATTTCATTGAAGAAATCCAAACTGCAGAATTGCAGAAAAGAACCAAAAAGTGGGAGGATGTAAAGACAATTATGTAATATATATAATATTTTAATATTCATGTCTATTTTAATAATATATTCTTTACAGTGCTAAAAGATGAGTCCTCTAATATATCACTGGTGACTTAGGTCACCAGATTGGTAAGGGTTTTTTGGAAGGGTAATTTAATGGTGCCTATTCAAAGTGTTAAAATAAATATGATTTAACAGAACAATTCTTTAATAAATTTATTCTGAATACAATTAAAGTTGCATACAAAAATATCTTCAATAATGTTCATGTTAGTGCTGTTTTTAAGAATACAAATTTGGAAACTACCTACATTTTAAACAAAAAACGATAAATCAGATTATCAAATAATTTACATTAGAGCCATATAAAAAATTATCATATATCTCATATTTATGTGTAAAAGTGTACTTACTAACGTAGAGAGATGTTTATGATAAAGTGGAAAATGTAGCTACTAAAGCGAAGAATTAATAACAGATCTCTCTGGGTACACGGGACTAGGAGGATTTTTTAAAAATGTGTCTGTAATGAGCACGCATCCATTTTATACTGAAACAAGTCAACTTGTTTCTAATAAAAATATCTTTTAATATCTAAATTTGAATATAAGCCTGAAATTCAGGAGAAGAACAATTTGAAGTCAGACTTCTACATTTAAACAACTGTTTTTGATATTTAGAAAAAGTAAAATTTCTGGGAAAATACTGTAGGAGATAAAGCACAGTTGTGGTATTCCCCAGATGTGGACTCTTCTCTGGCTTTGCTCTACATACCTAAAACAAAGACTGGTTCTGTATGGGGAATGTTTGATGTTTCGTTTGCTTGTTTGTGTTGTTTTTCTAAGGTGTAGTAGACTAATCAGCAATAAATGTTTAGCTGGTGCTGCACTGGTTAATGTTTAACAAGCGGCTCTGGAAATGAGGGGGCGGTGGGGGAAGGCTTTATTTGTAGCTTTTGCAAATGGTGTAAATATTCTCACCATGGCTGATTTCAAGCTCCCAGCATGACATCACTGAAGGGGGAGAGATATACACGCCTAGCTCTCAAGCATTGGTACCAGCTAGCTCCAGCATACCACGGAGGCAGTCGGATCTTACGTGGGAGGGTCTGTGCGAGGGTGGGAAGAGACAAATTAGGTGTAAAAGCACTTCCAATTTAAGATTAAGCTTGAAAAGTTTAGGAAGTGGAAATCCCCCTAGTGCAAAGAGGAAAGAGGAAGTATATAGAACAGTGATATATAGAAATATAGCACATGGGACAAGACTCTTCAGAATTCTTGGGAGTGGCAAGGATTGGACTTTATTGTTCAGAAGAATTAACTGCAGCACCTATTAAGCATTGGGTTCCCAGTTCCCAAGACTCTCCCCAGGAGATGTGTGTGGCTTGGGGCCTGGGAATTTGCATTTTATAGAGACCTTCAGGGAACTGTTCTTACCAGTCCAGAAAATCTGAATTAGGATGCCTGTTGTGATTCCATATGATGTTTTGGAGTACTAACACTTGAGGATACCTTATAATTAAATTGAATATGTAATTTGTCTTCTGAACTAGGATACTTCAGAGCATAAAAGGGAGTATTCATTATGACTTCAAGTTGACAGGTATAGCCCAGTATCATGGGGAAACAAAGTATGAGCTGAGCGCCCCCTCCCCCATAAGCACCCCAAGGAGAAGTCTTTGCAGTTATGTTGGACTGCCAACTGTAATACCATAGGATGGGTGAGTACGCAGATACCCAACGTCTGCTTCGGAGTACTCTAAAAGAAACACAAAAAATGTCTGACTCTTGCCTCAAACATGATGGGAATCATTGGGTTTCCTGGAATGTGGGAACTCTTTTTTAGCACCAGCCCATTCAGTGGAAGGGAGTTTTCCTACAGTGGGGGCAAAGTCAAATTAGTGGACTCCTGGACAAGAATTAAGACCTTATACTTCTCTTTGTGTTCAAGTTTGCCTCATTTCGGGGAGAATCTCCTAACAAAGAGTGTTTTGGCCAAACTTGCTTATATGGAGACCTGCTCACGTGGCACATTCTGAGAGCCACAGAAATGATTTTTTTCCTCCCCATCTGGTATGATGCCTCCTCTCAGTATTCGTTCACCCTATAGGATTAGTCTATAATGACCTTTTAATTCTCCCCCATTTTAGAACCAGGAAGAATTGGGACCCATATCAAGTAAATTGCAGTGTTCACAAAGAAGCGTCAGTGTAGTGGTGGGCACTGCAATTGAAAGGCAGCAGGGACAGCTGTGATGGCAGCAAGAAGAGGTGACACTCAGATTCGCCTAGTGCTAGTATCCATCCATCTTGTAAAAGCACTTATTTTGGATGAAGATGCTGATTTATATCAGATTTGTTGCCCGAAAATGACCAAATGCAGGGGGGTCCGCAACGGTCAGGGCAGTGGTTCTCTGCTACTCTGGGTTGTGTGTTCTTAAGTAGTGATGTTGGGGCCAGAGTTAGTACCAGTGGCTCAAATACATATATACCAAAGTCTTGTTCCTATAGAAAAATAATCAAGCATACACTGTCTTTAAGCTATGTGCAGATCCTACTGTGATTAATACGATACAGTTTAAAATAGCAGACAAAAGTTGTACTGAATTTACATATGTGAATATGTATATGTCTATACATTTATTTACACACACACACACACACATACAATACTTTCTCAAGATAGTAATGTAAAATCAACCATTCAGGGTACATGAAACTTTTGTAGGTTAAAATATATATCTTCAAATGGAAGATGTTGTGGGACCCTGATGCAAAAAAATGTGGGGACAATCTAAATGATCTTGTCTGGCCTCTGTCTAAACACCTGGTCTAGCAAACTTTGGTTTCAGGATTGTTGGAGAGGGATATAAAAGCTTCAGTGTGAAACATCAATAAGACATGAGAATGACAGATAATGTAAGAGGTAATAGAGACAATAATTTTATTAGCTCAATGAAATGGAAATGATAGACTGGTCCAGAAGGAGGACCCTGGAGATAATGTCCTGAACCTTAGGAATTCAAGAGAGGCAGACATCAAAAGATTAACCTTTGCGGACAATTTACATTTCATAATCCTTTGGGGTATAGAATTATACATTTTCCTTGGTGTGTATTTTCCTACAAATATCAATGACATTGTAGTAAGTTTTTATAATGAATCTATTTATTCATTGTACCTTCTTTAATAGGACTGATTATTCCTACTGACCCTATTGTATAAAGAGCCCATAGCCTCCCCAGACAGCCCCTGCAGTGACAGGGAAAGCCAACCGCATGTCTGTTCTCCTATTGGCAGGTTATTTATTCCAAATTCTTTGTCTACCTAAAATGCAGACCAACACCTGGATTTATTTACTGGCCATGCCCACTTATTTACATTTTTGAGTATGCCCTCATTTTTGCACATTTTTATTCTAAGAAAGTTAGACTTCTGCCCTTGCAAAAAAAGGACACTATTTTCTCATCTCTTCTCTTACGGGTTTATGTACGTTGACATTCACTGTGCCTCTTCTCTCACTCTGAGCTATTTGAAAGTGCTTGCCCAGGGTCTCCTTGGGGACCTGGTTTCCAGACTGAGGGCTGGTGTTGCTTTCAGGGTGAAACCTCCCAACCTCTTCAAAGAACAGACAGGGTTGACCCCAGAGCCCTTATTTATAACAGCTAGTAACAAGGTGGCCGTCTTACATGACCTATGGCATGTGCCTGGCACTATTCTCAGACTCCATAGACCATGCTCAAGGGCAAATGACACATTTCCTGATTAGGAATGAATTCCTACAGCAACATTATTAAATATTAAGAACCACAAATAGATCCATAGAATGGTTATGTGACCCAAAAAGAATCTTTTAGCAGTACTTTTGCATTCTTAAAATCCACAGTGGTTTAAATTACTGAGGAATTGACATATTTCTTTAAAATGTTGATCTTGTTTGTTTTTAACTATTTGAGATAGCTGGAAAGGATAAATATGGAATCCTAAAAATGACGAGTGTATTTTAGAGGTGTGCAACTGGAAGATTTTTTTTTTTTTTAACCTTCTAAGTCTCAGTTCAGGGTCTATGTGTGTTAATGAAGACAGTAGTGAATCATGCAGTAACACTGGGAACAGAACAGTGAACACAAATGTTATGTCTCCTCTTCAGGAAGTTTAGATGCCTGAATGATAGTTAGGTCTTTATTTTAAATGCATATTAACAGCATGAGAATTTAAAGCTTATTAATTTTATTATTTTGAATTGCACAGCTCTGTAATAAAACAATAAAGGGCAGAAAAATTTTTTAAAAATGCCATCCTCATTCCCTTCCATTTATACAGTGTTAGACAATAGTCTTTTAAAATTTATTTTTCAAGTAGTTTGAAAAGTTGGTTTTGGAAATATTGGTGTATTGCATGTATATGTGATATTTACATAAGAAGAATTTATTATACTTTCAAACAAGAAGTCTTGTGGATTTTACCAATTAGTGAATGTACACTTGAAAGATTAATGTCCAATATCTGCAGAACTTGATTAATATTTCCCCCCTCTGTTTTTGAAAGCATACTGCAAAATCTCAATCTGAATAGTTACCAACAATCACATAATTTGGAATTTTTACATTTTTGAAACAAGAATTCACAAATTTGTATTTTCCGAGTTGAACCAGAGGATTGATGTACCAGGATGTGTTCAGTGGACCTACCAGTTCCATTAACTTGTTACTATGTCAGTAACAACTACTAGAAATTAAGAGTCTTCTCTTTGGGGTTGGGACTCCAGCAGTAACTTGATAGCCTTCTCTGTTATCTATTTAATTTATCTGAAATAATCTGTCTGTGGAGACAGATGAATTCTCCTTCTCTCCTTCTTTGCTTCTTCCTCTGGGCAAGAGTAATGGCTATAGAAGTGAGTGATTTAGTCATTTGAGTATTTGAATTCTAATTGTTAATTTTGGCTCTACTACCATATACCACTTTTACTGAATAATCATGTTTTCAGATATTATGCATAGATTTATCTTGTTGTGGACCACATCATTATATTATCTGCCCAGAAATTATCTGCCCAAAAAAGAATTATGCCTTCTGAGAATCCGTGGAAACTTCAGGGAGGAGATAAGTTATGATTATTTTTTGAGGGGGTGGGAAGAGAGAAATTATATCAGAAGAAAGACATATTTGGAAGCAAATGTTAAAGGAACATTGTAAGCTAGTCAAGACTTACCACGGAACTGCTGTTTTTAAGAAAAATGAAAATTTACTTCCAAATGGAAAATAGAGAAACGTAGACAATGTAGAAGATTCTGAATGCTCCATTATTTTATTTCAACTACTACAAATGTGAAATTTGTTTTCTACCAAAAATACGAGGAGACAATGTGTTCTGGATCAAAAAGTGCTTTTTTTTTTTTTTTTTGTAAGGGTAACATAACTTTATTTGAGGAATACATGAAATAGCATTGCATGATTTAAGAGCAATAAAAATACATCACAATATAATAATTCTAGTCATTATTTGTTGCTGGCAGTTTTAGTTGGCTTGGTTTGTCGTAAGAAATTTCCATGACACCTCAAGAATGACACATCAACCTTTCTTTCCCTCCCTTTCCCTGACCCAGTGCCACCCCCTTCCCCCTAATAACTTTTTTCCCGAAGGGCAGTTGAATTCCTGGTGGAATACAGCCTGACCACGTTCAGGCTCCTTTATCTGAAGTGTAAACTTTAATACTACAGCTGCCTATATGCCTTTACAGTAAGGGGTCTCTTAACATTTCCATTCTAAACGCCTATTTTCAAAGGTTTATAACTCAGCTATAAAAATGTGCTCCAGGCTGAAACTTAGCATACAGGGTCCTCGCCCAGGAGCAGTCTTTTACTCTTTTATATATTAATCTTGAAAAAAATGGTGTGACTGTATTTTAAAGAACTGGAGTGTTCACAGTAATAGAAGTTAAGGACATAGGGTATGAGGAAAGATCACATGCCAACAAGTCCTCCTCGTCTGTAATAGGTTTATCTGAAATTCAGTTTTACAACATCTCCTTCCTGCCTGTCATTCTCTCTGCTCAGAAATAAATCTAGTTTTATTGCTTTCATTATTTGTTTCAATAGCCTCATTTGTGGGACTTATTTACTCGTTGCGCCACCTTGATCTACGGTCCTGTCCACAGGTATGAGTTGGCCACTCCGGGGCCACGTCAGATTTGGGAGAGCAGGGTTGTCATGATTATTTGTGTTTGTTGTTGTTGCTGTGGGTGCCGTTGTTATTTAAAAATGAAGAAAAGGGAGAAGATACTCATTCATTTTTATGGATGGTAATTAAGAATGAATAAAAAGTTAACAATACAAGTTATTACATAGTAACAATTACCTTACTCTTCCAAATTGCTTCTCAAGACATTAATTTGAGTAGTCATACTTTTATTCTAAATCTTGCTGTTTCTTTCTGATCCAAATTGTTAAATAGATGGGTTTTCCACCATGGATCCAGTGCATTAATAACAAGTAAATTGGTGATGAAGTGTTCTCATAAGCATCTGATAATTTGATTACGTTTGCCTGGTTTTCATCTCCCACAATAACCAATGGGTTTTCAAATCTAGATGATTTTAGACTTTTTGGTATTTCGATTACAGATTTAAAACCATTGGTTAAGGTCCTTTAATTAGTAGAGGTTTTCTTTCTTTCTTTTTCTTTTTCTGGTGTGTTTTATGTAGCTCCAAACCTTAATCCCCCATAACATTAATATTTTTCTTGGATGTTTTTGTCATCTATAATAACTACCATAATATTCATTATTTGAAAAAAGAGAGGACTTCCTTTAAATCCAGATTATTTGGAGTGATACTGAAGATTATCAAGGCATATGGCTTTATTTATACTTTAATCATTAACAACTGTTTTGTGAGTAAAGTGTCACAGGTGGAAAACCAAACAAACAATAAAAAACAAGCAAAAGATACCACTCTTTCTAACGGTGCTACATGGGAGAACAAACATGTATGTCTATGTCATGGCAGGCAGAGAAGATGGGAAATATGGAGTTTTTTTTTTTTTTCCCCTGTGAAGTTTGCTGCACATCTCAATCTATAATCTGACATGATGGATGGGCACTGGGAAACTCATTAGCTGTCAGGATTGGTTAATAAGACTGCTTTTTCCAGCATGTGCTTGTTATTATATAGAACAGTACACTTTCTAAGCCTCTAAGACTACATGGCCCTTCTGTACCCATTACCCTCTCCAATGGCACCCTTTTCAGCTTGCCTTCTCTGATCATGGAATTGGCAGGGTGGGAAGATGAAAAGTGACAGGCTTGGTGGGGCCAGGAAGGCATAAGCGAGGCAGAGAGAATGAAGGAGAATGTGTGAGCGCATATGTATCCTTCAGGATTCTCAGTTATTCTTTACCATCTGTCCATAGTGTGAATTCTTTAATAACTATTTCAGAATGTGTAACATTTACTTGGAAATTCACAGATGTATTAAATTACAAATATACTTTAAATCAAATATAATCAAATTTACTTTCATATTCAATGTATTATATATATGTATATATGTAAATAAATACATGTATGTATACACACATACACTCATTCATTCATCAAACATTCATTGAGCATCTAGTCTATATCCAGCACTGCAAGAGAAGCCAAGGAGACTTGTACAAAATGAGCTGGCTTTCAGAGGGTGGGGAGAAAGCCTTAGAAACAAATAATTATAATGTGATCAGTGCAAAGTGATAATTAGAATACACTGTGAATATACTCTATGAGTGAACAAAGAGGGAGGAACTCTTTCTGGAAAGGCTGGGAAATGCCTCAAAGAGATTAGTGTCTTTGTGTTGGGTCTTGAAGGATAAGTAAAATTTTCTAAGAACATGTGCAGACACCTGAGCATGAAAGAACTTTGGAGGTTTTGTAACCAAAGACTAATTCAATATGGGCTGGAAGGTAAGGCATTTTAATTAGAAGGGATGGAAGATACAGCTAGGAAGGTAAACAGGAACCAGGTCTTGGAACATGTTCTGTGTTATATGAAGGTGTTCATTCTTTATCCTGTAGGTGATGGGAAAGCACTGAAGATTTTTAAGCCATGATGTAATGTGATCTATTTTAGGAATATAACTCTGGTGGCAGTGAGGAGGCTGGGTTGAGGGGGTAAAAGCTAAGTGAAGGAAGACAAGTTTCAAGAGTTCTTGTCATAATCCAGGGGAGATATATATGGTAGATGAGAATCAGAACTAGTGTGGTGACAGAGCAATTAGGAATAGAGAATAGATTTTAAAAGGAGCCAGAACAACGGGATCTAAAGTTGGAATATGGGGACTGAAGAATCTCTCAAGATAACTCTCAGATATCTAGGTTAAGTAACATGGTGGATGCCAGCGTTATTAGGATAGGAATTTAGAAAGTTTGGCAAGTGTGAGTGGACATATTAAGTTCATCTCCAAGTTTGGAGTGCCTGCACATTATCCAGAAGAGCTCCAATAAGCAGTCATAAGTATTACATAAGTTCTTAAGAGAGAGCTTGGTGCTACAGATAAATTCATTTGTTGACACATTCATTATGTGTGAGGTACAGAAGGTATAGTAACATATAAGATAGAATCCTCCTTCCCATTTATGGAGCTTAGTTAGAGAAAAAGACAATGATCAAATGCCACTCAATGTGGTAAATCCACAAAAGGGTGAGTATACAGTGGTATAAAGAAAAAAAAAAAGGGTATATAATCTTATCTCTCAAGGCTGATGGGAGGGGCCTCAAAATAGATTTTTCTGAGGAAGCTACAACTGACCTGACACCTGAAAGGTAAGTGTAACGTTTACTAAGGTGAGAAGTGAAAAAAATTAAGATTGATCAATAGTAGATGAAAGTGGGAAGAGATGGCTTAGGGTGAGCACATAAAAGAAAATGAGATAAGCACCTAGGGAGATCCTGGGGATATCAAGGTTTGAGGTGCAGGGAAAGGAAAAAATAAGCAGTGTTGGGTGGGGTAGAATTGACGTTGGTGATACCATGTATGTCCAGAAGGGAGAGAATGCTCAATAAAGTCAAATGCTGCATAGCGGAAAAAGCAAGAAAAGAAATTTCTAATAAACTTCAAGTCAATAAATATTAAGTACCTGTTTTCTAAAGACTATGCTATATATCCTGGGTTACAAAAGGGTGAACAAACCAGACACAGTCCCCACTTTGAAGGGACTTATAGTCCAGGGCCTGAAGATACAAAAGTTGTTCTTAGGGATTTGATGAGTGGAACCAAATTGATAACTGACATCAGTAACTGCTCCCCATTTCCCCTGCTCCCTACTTTCTCAGGCCCTGGTGCCACTAATCTTTCTGTCTCTATGGATTTACCTCTTCTGGATGATAAGTATAAATGGAATCATACAGTGTGTGTCTGATTTCTCTCAATTAGCATAACGTTTTTGAGGTTCATCCACGTGTGGCATGTACCAGCACTTTATTTCTTTTGAGGGCTGAGCAGTATTTCATTATATGGATGTCTCATATTTTGTTTATCCGTCCATCAGTTGATGGACATTGGGTTGTTTCCGCCTTTTGGCTATTGTGAATAGCGCTGCTATAAACTTTTATGTACAGGTTTTTGTTGAAATACCTGTTTTTAATTATTTTCTCTTAAAGAGGGAAGCTGGTATTTATTTATAATTGCTGGGGAATGAACCCTTGGAGAGGAAGAAGATACCAACAAAGATGTGGGTAACTGATGGAGGACAGTTCTGGAGATAAGGGAAGAGATGAAGACTATAGTGTTTGCTTGGAAAGCAATGTGAGAAATAGAAGAAAGAAACTGTTTGTAGCTACCAGTTCTACTTGAGACAGGGTCAAATGTCAGATATTTTACTGAGTGATATTTTACTGTATGTCAGATATTTTAATTTAAATGAGGACATTGATTCTTCCAAATGTGTTTTGTGTTACCAACATGGAATGAATCTTGGAAGTATCTGTCTATAAAAGAGGCAAAAGAAAAAAAAAAATCCCACTCCAGAATATTTAGAAGTATTTCTGAAATCTTCATTGACAAATTTAAGAGAGATACTTATTGGTCATTGCTTAAGAGAGGCATTTAATTTGGATCAATTTCCTGCAATGCACTTAGCAGACTTTCAAATCCATTTTGTTGGGACACCTCTGAGACCCCATGCTAGATAATAAGGACGGCTGGAAGCTGATTTCATAATTTCTAAGTGCAACTGAGGTAGAATTAAAGTGCAAATGCAATTTTTGAAGTGCTTGACATGAGAGAAGCTATAAAATTGCTCTTTGCTCTGACTTGTTTTAATTTCTATATGAATGTTTTATACAATAGTCCTTTTACTGTTTTCCAAGTCATGAGCAATTATATTTGATGAAAGGGCAATTATCACACATAGAAACTCAGCATTCCAAAAGCTATCAAAATCCCACCATTAGATTAAAACTCCCCCTACCATTCCAATCTGCTGAAAAAAATCATGGAAACTTTTGATACTGAAAGTTTAGCTTGAATGATTGGAGATGGCAAATTGGGGGATTTTTCTAAATACAGGAATGTTCTCTTCCTGCGAAGAGATGATATAATTAACTTTTGCTGATTAAATATTAACATTACTATGGTTTTATAGTTCCAATCCTTATAGCTTCATTTCCAGAAGTTCCATTTATTCTCCAAGAGAACAAATGAGAAAGACGACACATTCTGCAGGTGTAGGCTGGAGCAATATGGCGGCACTGATTAAATGCATGGGGTCCCAACTGTTCTCTTTTGGGTCCTGGACCCACTGAGTCACTTTCTGCCTCTGACTTGTTCCCCTCTCATTTAAAATTAAACGTAGAACCATTGGCAGTTTTCAGGCTTGATTTTCATCCCAGGCCTAATGGCTTACAGGTGGCAATTTTCTTTTCCCCCCAAATGACAACAACTACATTTTTCCAAGCCCATCCGAGGATAATGCTAACGAGAACATTATCGAAAAAGGACAGCGAAAGAGCCATTTAAAAATAAATAAATAAAACCTTTTTCACTTTTCTTTGTTCCATAAAAGCCCTTTTCGCTCTCTTTTTTTCTTATGTTTGATATATGGAAGCGATTCCATTTATAACTTGAGCTCTTTTGCTCCAGGCTCTTCAGATGTTTTGATGTTGTTTAACTGTTATAAACTGACCAGTATTCTGTGACTTATCTGTGAAACATATTGGGCTGCTTTTATGATCAGCACACCCAGAACTTAGCCCAGCAAAAAGATAATACTGTGTAGGAGTTATTCTCAACAAGTTTTGTGACATATAACATGGCCTCTGAATAGGTATTAAAGTTATATTGTCAATACGTTCCTGTTTTTTTAAGACACTGCAGAGTGGTGGAAGTGGGCAGGATTCAATGAAAATACTGTGTTACACATACTTTCACCGCAATTGTCACTAGGGAAAATGACCTAATATTTAATAGGAGATCATTGTGTCCCCACCATCCCTGAGGTTTAGAAGTCAGAATTTCTAACATATTGAAATCCGTTAGGGGGAATGGTAAAGAGTTGCTGAGAAGATTAAAATTTCAAAGTGATTTCAAATATTTTAAAATAAAAAATTATTATTGAAGGTAGGCTGCCATTAATAGCTTTAGCATATTAAGAAACATAAACCCATGAAATGGTCTAATAGGTGGTTCTTCTAAGAGAATTTAATATTTATAAGTAAATATCTGAGATGTGATTAAAGAAAAAAATCACCAGTCAATGATGTTTACTGTGTATTAGTAGTTACATTGTATTAGATATCTAACTCGGGATATATTCCTTTTCCTTGTCTTACAGAGCACCTTTTATAAACCTTGCATTTATGTCAATAGGACTGGCATACATATATTAATAACTGATTTCTTTCCAAAAGAAGAGAAAGCTAGGAATAAACTTGCATATTATTTTAGGAGAGAAATAGACGTGTTGGCTTATATAATGTAACTGCTATTTGCATGTAAATTACTTCACAGGTATAATCAAGAAAGATATTTGCAAATAGTAATCATGAAAATAAAAATATTGTGAAAGCACAAATATTCATGGGTTTATTTTCTCATTAATGTATGTATATATCTAGATTGATACATATGCAGAGAGAAAGAGAGAAGAAAAACTATACACCTGCACCCTCTTTCCAGTGAGGTGGTGGGTGCATGCCCACCACCCTTGGGAAAAATCTTCTTTTCTTGACTTTCCCTGGCATATTTGTCGTGATTCCATTTCCTCAGAACTGTGCAATTGGTAGATTAATTTATGCCAAAGTTGAAGGTGGGTGATCGATTTCGCAGGGAACATATGTTTGAATATCACCAATAGCTCTCAAAAGATCATGGGTATAATCCTATAAAGTGAGTGGGGTTTTCATGCACCAGAATAGCCTCCTTCTTAAGATATCTTCGTGTAATAGACAGATGTTTGATGTCTTTTCTATTCCATCACGAAAATTATTTTTTATTCTTCATAAATATTAGGACTGTCCTTCATTGGCATGCACACACCTTCAGGCAAGTACACCTAACACTTGCTGGTGCAGAGAGGGGGAAATAAACACCTGTGTGTATTTGGTCAGTAATAATAAGATAGCCATAATGAGCAGTCTTGTTTTAATCTAGAACTTTTTCTATATCCTGGGGAAGACATGAGGTAAATTTTGTTTTCGCAAGGCAGTATTTTTTACACTTGTCTATAATGCTGACCCAAGGTTCTTTTTTTTTTTTTTTTTGGTGCATCTCATAAGAATTCTATAAGAAATTTATACTGTGTAAGTATAGAATTGAATAATCAGTCTGTCATCTGGGGTTTTGATCTGATGAAGGAGAATTGTTAGTGACTCTAACAAGAAAAATCCCCAAACTTGCTGTGAGTTAAAGATCTAGACCTTGTGAGGATGCTTGGAAAGGCTAATTTAAATCAGGTTTCAAACAAAGTGGAAGTTTCTTGGAAACACAACAGAACAAAATATATTTTAAAAAGTTCTGAAAAAAAAGTTCTGCTTAACTGATAAGAGGGAATCTTAGGGTTCCAATTCTATTATAAAATACAACACAACAATGGATGGTAATGTCTATGAAAACATGCCTCTTGGAAATCTGTTGACTTGGAGAGAGATCTGAAGCTAAGGACGTGGGCTGACAAATGAAAGCTATTGTAGCTTTAATTCGCATATGTTTTTCTGCAATCCCAAAAATGTGGTGGGGTGGGATGGGAAAGAGTTCTCTCTCCTCTTATTACTTGTTTTGGCTTCTGATTTGTTTAGATCATTTTATCTGAACAAAGTTTTCTGGCATTAGCAACGCAATGGGAGAACTCTCCCAAGGCTTTCTGTGCTGAGAGGCATTGCACTGCCCCGTCTCAAGTTCTGCAGACTGTGAGCTCAATTCTGGAGCATTCTGTATGGACCCTACTTGATTTAAGTAGAAGATACATGTGCTGGTGTTATTCATGACCATTATGTTAAATTCCAAGATGCATGGATACATATAATTGAAAAATAAACCTTTATTTTAAGCTCACTCTCACTGGCCTCCAAGAGATTAAACTATTACTGTAAGCAGCCCATTGTTTCTTGCATGTATCTTAGATTTTATTTCCTGTCAGCTATTGCAAGAACTACTAAGAAGAATTAGTTTCACCACACAGTAAGTAAATGCTTTAATGCCCTGCATTATTGTTTACACTAAGCTTTGCAAGCACTTAAGCCACAACAGATAATTGTCAAAATGATGAAGCAGTAAAATCACACAGCCAGCAGTAATGGTGGAGATGTTGTTCTAGGGAACAGCTAGTAAGACTTAGAGCTTACACTTAGTTTGCTAGTTGGTTAGGGAGAGCAATATTTTATGAAAAGCTATCATGAGTGCCGAAAAGAAAAAAAAAATGCAGGAAGAATTTTATGCCCTAAGTACTGTACAAGCTGTGCTTGCCTATGCTTTCGTGTTTTCTCTCTTTATCTGATTTTGTTTGGCTTAAATCAGGTATTGGTGTAAATACCGCTTCAAAAGGGCCTGTGAGAGAGACTAGATTATCGGGTATCTTTGAAAAAAACCTATGTCTCTTGTCAGCACCCTGTTAATTTTAAAACGAACACAAGGTAAGGGCACAGTTGGCAATTTCTGCTCTGAAGTAAGAGTTTCACCACACAAATGCATATTTTGATCTACTACTTTCAGTTGAGTTTTATCAGTTTTTTATCCTGTGGGTGGGGGCAGAGGAATGAGATCTATCTCCTCACTTGGTTTTAACCACAGAATGTCTGGATTGCTCTGTGTTTTCTTTAACAGGAACATCAGTGAAAACTGCGTTCTGTCTGTGGTGATGTATCTGAGTGCAAACAGGACTCTGTTAGCCATTATGTACCTATTAGCCCTGATTACCTTGTGATAGCTCCTCACCAGTTGGTTTCACTCACTTTGACAGATCTAGTACTTTGTTTAACCTTTAAACCAGAAGGGCAATAACACAGCTGACAGAAGGGGAGAAATAATTAAGGAAAACTTAGCCAGGACATTTAAAAAATCTCTAACAAGGCAGATATTTCTGTTCAACTTGAAAACTTGTCAAAGGATACATACACTTTCCCATAATTGCTAGAGCAAAATGTTTTATAATTTTTGCTGGCTTCAAATTAATTTTAGCAATGTAGCTTAATCAAATTACTAGGTGTCTTACTTTAAAATATCTATAATTTACACTCTCAGGAAGCAAGTTTTAATATTTCAGTACTTCACAGACAGTGATATCCAAGAGAAATTCATTTCTAAAAGAATCAGAGAGAAAATATTAAAAATATTCTCTAAAATTCTGCCAACAGTTTGAGCTTTACATTTTCTGAAATGGCTGACTCATGGTTTTGGAGAATAACACATGTGATAAAAAAACACCTAGGTCCATATTATTAACTACTTTCAGCATTGAAGCCTGGTCAACGGTAATTAGAAGAAAACAAGACATCCTGAACTTTGTCAGTTTATATTTTGAAGTACTTTTTGTGAGCCATTTCAGAGAATAACTTGCTTGGGAAGGAGTCAGTACTCTGTCTTCTTCTTTGCAACATTCTTCAGCATTAACTCCACCTCTGAAGGCCTGACCCCATCACCATACTTATTTTACTTTGGAGCCATTTTTGTGACTTCTGTGAAAGGGCATATCCGAACTCTCGGTATTTCTCCCATTAATTCACATGCACAAAGCAGAGAACTAGAAAGAGTGCTTCATTGTTGCATGAAGATATTTAATTAAAGTCAGAACAACTTCTAAATGAGAAAGTACAAATAGTCTCTCCAGATCATTAATAATTTGGCAGTTTATAAGACATTAAAATATAATGTGTTCATTATTTTCCTCAAATCTATTGAGAGCATTACATAACTCCTCTCGCTTAACTGTATTCCTTTTGGTTTAGATCATATCAACTAATATAGGTAACCTACCCTTGTCAGTTATAAGATATTGACATCAAGAAACAGCACAATTGTCTTCTAATTATGTCTGACAACAAGTCTAATTTAGCATTCTTTCATACATCATTTATCATAAGTCTTAGTGTTCCCTGTTATTCGATTCTTAGGTTAAGTGATTACTATCATGTTCTCTAATTCATGGTTGCATAAATATTTCTTAAGACACAACTTTGGCATTTCTGGTAGCTAAAGATCCCTGGATCATATTAAAGAAACAATATTCTCAGTCATGAAGATACATGCCATACTATTATTTAATTTTAAACAAGATTTTAGCATACCAACTGAGCTAGGACATTATTTTAAGCCTTATTATTGCTGACTTTATTAATAGTATATATTTTATACAATAAAGTATATAAAAGATGAGATATCTCCTGTTGGGAGTTTCGGTGAGGGAGGAGATATCCACTACAAATTAAAATAGGAAAAAAAGAAAATGATTATATAAATGTAACCAACTACTATTTCATATTATTATTGCCGAAATGATCACCATGGCTTAATCTATAAGTTTGCATAGGATAGTTTTGTGGAGAAGGAAGCCTTATGAAATATTAGAACAATGGGGAATGTTTGAGGATGGGAGCAGGGTGGGAGAAGACATCCTGGGATACACATTTAAATGATAGAAGATCCAGAAAGGAGAGGATTTGAGCTCTGCAATGAATAGTACTGGTTTTTCCTGCTTGAGTTAGACAAATTTAGGAATGCTATATAGGGAAATTTCCAAATTGACAAGGAGAGTTTTGGTCTCTGTGAATAAAAATTTGCTCCTACTTTTGGGGTACAAATTTTAAACTCCTGGAGGTTGCTAATATGCAGTCATCAAAATAATACTAAGGTAAGACTTATTTAATTGCTGAAGGAAAACTGAATGTAGGAAATCAGGCTAGGAAGAAATACAACCATCCAGGTCTACTGAGGTTAAGGTCTAGGTCACAGTTATGGCTATCGGCTTCCTGAACATCTAGGTCATGGTAGTGGCTATGGGCTTCCTGAAGAAAGTGACATCTAATCTGGGTCTCAAAGGATGAGTATGTGTTAGGCAAGGGGGAAGGAGGAAGCAGAAAAATATTATAGGTAGAAGGACTGACATATGAAAAGGCTATAAAGTAAAAGGACATGGAGCTTTGGAAAAAGTTTTTTAAGAAGCTCATATGACTGGAATTTAAAGAATGAGGTGGTGAATGAGGAGAAAGGAGACCATGAAGGCTTATTATGTCATATAAAGGAGTCTGGACTCTATCCTATGAGAGCTATGGAGGCTTTGGAGAGATTTAAGCAGAAGAGCACCATTATGATCAAGTTTGCATTTTAGGAAGACTGTTCTGTCTAGATTGGAGGTGAGCAAAACTGAAAGAAGGACGCTAAAGTGGCAGTGTAGGATTTTTGGCAAAATGGTGACTTGGTGTAGGCTGGCAGTTGTGGGGAAAGTCTAGCTATATAACCAGGAAAAGGGATCGGTGATCCTAGCAATTGATTTGATGTTGGAGAAGAGGAGAGGGAAAAGAAGGGATCCAGAATAAGGCTAAAGTAATGCACTTGGTGAGAGATCAATGTAAAATTAAAAAAAAAAAAAAAAGAAAAAGAAAACAAAACTGGGTTAGAAAGTCTGTAGGATTTAAGAAGTTAAAGGTCATGTTATTTCTTTTAATGAGGTAGTCTGGTAGAAGGATAATAATAAAAACCAGTTTAGATACACTTAATTAAAGATATTTCAATGACGATATTTTGTAAACAGAACAAATATGAACCCAGAGTCACACACAATGAGAAACTGGATAAGCAAAATTCTTCAGGGAAATTCAGAGAGCCATGACTGAACCTTACTGTTCAATGTTAATGGGCCACCATATTGAAGCGGTCCCTTAGAAGAAAAAATGGAACAATTAGCAAGGAAACCACAAAAATATGGAAAATAGTCTATCAGTGCTTAAGGAAAGGTTGAGGAAAAGAGTGTTAATAACATGACGGGGATGGGGAGGCTTTGGTTATCTGTTAGTTTTGTTACACCTGGATTCCTCTGTTATATGACATGAAGTCATCAAAATGCTACAGCAGTAACTATTGATTGCCTATCAAATATTCATTTGCTTCCCTTTTTTTACTAATAGAACCCTGATTTTATTGATGGTGGCAATATGCTGATTTCAAAAGTTCTCTACCCTTTTCCTAGCCTTCTCTGAAGTTATATCTTTCAGACTTCTCTGAATCTAAATCTGACTATGTGATATGGTTTTGGCCAATAAGAGATAAGTAGAAGTCACTGGGTGGGGCTTTTTCAAAACTTTTAAAAAGGGTTGTAGATCTAACTTTCATGGGCCTTTTTGTTTTTCTTGCCTGAAATGTTGGTGTGATATTAGAAGAGGGAGTGGGGAGGGAGAAGGAACCATCTTGAAATCGTGAGAACAAGAGTCATATTCTATGGGTGTCTGAGGAGAAAGATAGAAGCCTGGGCCATTGTGGACATTGAGGCTGCTACATTGGTCCTGGTCTCCCTATCCCTGGACTTTTCATTAAGAGACAAAAATAAAATTTCTAATTTGCTTAGAAGCCAGTCCAGCAGACTTAATAATATTTAAAAAATGTTATTGTTAATAATATTGCCAATTAAAATAGTTATGATTTTTTTCAGTATTCTTTATGTGAGAGATACAATGCTAAGCTTTTTATGTGTACTGTCTAATCCTTACAAGGCTATATAATCCTATAATCCTATAAATTATATATTTTTATCTCTGTTTTGTAGATGAGAAAAACAAGGTTTAGAGAGTTTAGTAACTTTCCTAAAATCACACAATAAGTACATGTACTAATCTGGCAAGCCATAATTAAAACCAAGATCTATTTGATCCCATAGAAGATTTTTTAATGTCTACATTCCACAATTTTATATAGTAAACAGCTGTTGAATTCATGTTTTTTTTTCTGTTTTGCTTTTACTCATACCTGTTTATGATAAAAAGGGAATTCTTTTTATTTCTTATTTTTTAAAATATTTATTTATTTGAAAAAGAGAGAGAGCATGAGAGCAGGGGGAGGGGCAGGGAGAGAGGGCGAGAATCTCAAGCAGACGCCCCACTGAGCGTGGAGCCTGTTTCGGGGCTCAGTCTCACAACCCTGAGATCATGACCTGAGCCCAAATCAGGAGGCAGATGCTTAATTGACTAAGCCACCCAGGTGCCCCAAGGGAATTCTTTTTAAAACAAAAATAAGATTTGCATTACTGCTAAGTTCACTGAATGGGTACATGACTGAGGAGATGGATGCCAATCCACATTTTCTGACATAAATTCAACTAAAGAGTTTTCATTGAAATCTCTTAAAAACCCACTGACCTCCTGCCAGCCTGTAAGGTTTGAACATAAACCCTGCTAGGGGCTATCACTCTGTCTTCATGGGCTAAAAAATGGGATGTAATTATTACATATTTTATTCGCTGTTCAGAGATGTACATTTGCCAGATGTGAACATGTTTGTTTGTTTGTTTGTTTGTTTTTTGCAGAGCTACCTGATGTCTCTCATTTCTGCCATCCTGGGGATTTCTTAGATGATGTGTATAGAATGCTCTATTATCTGGAGCTCATGATGAAGTTCTCCAATAGTACTTCTTAACTGAACCAAATTAGACATTTACAGTATAAGAAAGCCAACAAAAGCCATAGAAACAGAGATGAGGAACTCTTCAACTCACCACCGTAAAAAGAAGTTGAGTCACTGTTGTATGAGGCATTCTTAATTATTGACTTGATCACCACGCCCAAACCCTAGATCCAAGACATGGCAATATTAACAATACTGGTTTGTGTGTGCAAGATGCAATCAATTTCAATTTCAATGAATCCATAATGGTTGCATATATCCACCTAATTTTCTCAAAAGAAGATTCGCAATAGTTGTCTTCAGTTTCCAAGATAGTCTTTAAATTAGGATCAGGTTACGAGTCTTTCAATAAAGACTTTACTAATGATATAGGCTTGAAAGTGGACATTTCAGAGGGATTTCTCTCCAAAAATGGATTACTGGGAAGAGATTAAGATACTCTGGTATGCCAGTGTTTTAATTGGCATATTAAAGTTAGGAAATTCCAGATGTATCTTTATTTGTGCAGCCCTTCTTCCAACAATCCTTCTGTTCTTCTAAAACACACAAATCAAGAACTTCAGGACTTCTTGTAATTACTGAATTCATATCAGGTTTCTCCCTGTCCCTAAAGTAATTCATTTCTTCCTGGAAAAAATAAAACCCAAAGAACTTTCTATTGAATTTTACTTTCCTGTTGTATTAGTTTATTATTTCTGCTATAACAAAGTACCACAAACTTAGTAGCTTCAAACAACACAAATGTATTCTCTTATAGTTGGAGACCAGAAGTCTAAAATCAAGGTGTTGTTGGAGCTGGTTCCTTTTGGAGGCTCCTGAGGAGAATTCATTCTATGACTCTTACAGCTTCTAGAAGTTGTTGGCTTCTAGAAGTCCTTGGCTCATGGTAGCATCACTCCAATCTGATTCCATAGTCACATCACTTTCTCCTGTCTCGACTTTCTTATCTTCTTATGAGAACCCCTGTGATTATATTGAACCCACCACAATAATCCAGGATAATTTCCCTGTCTCAAGAAACTAAGTTTGAGTCCCTTTCACCATGTAAGGTGACATATTTATAGGTTCTAGGGATTAAGATGTAGAAATCTTTGGGGGCCATTATTTAGCCTACCACATATGTATAAATATTATATTTTTAAAACATTAAATAGTACCTGAGGTTTTGAAGTGACTATAAATTATCATTTTTGTTTAAACCATAAACATTTCACCTTGTGATGCTGGGTTTGTCTTGAATCCCAGAATCCTAGGGCATACTGATTTTCCTATGGCTCCCTACTAAAGGCTACTGGTATCTGCTAATTGGAACCATGAGTGAATTAACCCAGAAATTCTGGGTCTTGGAATTGAATCTGATACTCAAAGGAACACTTCTGGTGTCATAATTCTTGGACTCAAACAAACCACATGCTTTCTCATAATAGTGACCAAGATGCTGTGGTCAAGAAATTTTGCTGACTTTTAAAGATCTGTTCTGGAAACAAAATGGCAATTACAATGATTGCAAACTATTTCCTGAAGAGACGTCTGGTTTCATCTCTTGGCTTTGCTTTGACATTTACAATTTTGCACCTGTTACTTGTGATATTTGTTTTTCTCTTAGATGTGATGTCATGATTGCATTTTACCTTTATTTATTTTCTGTAATTTATAGAAGGGAGTGTTACCTATGCTTTCTCCAAACATATGGTTTACTAGATGGCTCGTGAGTGGGACTGAGTGGGTTGTTTCAAAGTCTGTAAAGAGATGCTTTCTGGCTCCAGTTTCCTCCTTTGAAGAGGTGGGGGATCAAGAGGTCGACATGGACTTGGCCTGAGGTCAACTGTTGAAATGATCTTGCCACCTTATGACTGTAGAATCTTTTTTTTTTTTAGAGTTGTGACCCGGTGAAATGTCATCGGGAACCTCAGGAATTTATGGTCCGTTAAATAGGAACTTTTGCCCTCTTGGAAGTATTATTTGGAGGAAAGCTTCCAGTCTCTCTCTCCCACAGAGTTGGAGGAAAGATCGCTGAGCATGTGTACCTCCGGCTCTTGGTTTCTCTCAGATCTTTCTGCCAGTGACACAGCTTCTTTTCTCTCTCTTTAGAGAGTCCAGTAGATCGAACCCATTCCACAGAAGAAGGTCAGCAGTTGTTCAGCTGTTCTTCCTGTTACTACCTGGGAAATTCTGACATGGACTTACGAGTAGGGAGCTCATTTGTACTTAGTTCCAGACTATGTTTTCCAACATATTTTTATCAGCAATAAAATAAAACAAATATGATCTTTTTATACCTACCTGCCAAATCTCAATTGTTTCTAAAGAAACAGATTTGATGAATTAGTACCAGAAATCCCGACAGCAAGGACTAAAAATTTTTGTAACTAAAAACTCATCTTTCATGATTTAAAATTTAAAAATACATCATTTATAAATTGCCCCATTTTCAATATAAATGATTTATAAACGCCACCCTTCAGTCCTCTCTCTCCCTCTTGCCCCCCACCCCCCACGCACACACTACAGAAGCAGAGCAGATAAGCTGGACAATTTAATTATTGCATATTAAATTTGTTTTGGTTATGATCATACCCTTGGGTCTCTGGAAGTCCTGAAGAAGAGCCATTATGTGTGCCATTCTGGCTCATTCATTCAACATATCTTTTTAACAAATACCAAGTACCTACAATACACAAGGCACTGTTCTAGGTGATTGGAATAAAGTGATAAATAAAAGAGAAAAAGATCTCTGCCCTCATGGAGCTTATATTCTCAAAGAGAGACAATGAGCAATACATGTAATAAATTCATAATTTATATGGTTTTGCAAGGTGATAAAGAGATATGGAGAATAGGAAGAGCAAGGGCAGGGGAAGTCGGAGTGGAGGGGGGCAGGGCAATTTGTGGTATTTAGTAGGGTGCTGAGGTGGGTCTGTACATGCGTGTGTAGAGCAGTGTGAGGGGGGACAGAGGTGCTAATAAAGAGGAAGTTATATGCAAGCGGGACACAGCAAAGTTGCTTGGTTTGATTTCTGACATCCTTTTATGGCGGGAAAGAGTGGGCAAATCAGGAGCTCATTGCATTCAGCAAACATGTCTGAGACACATGTCCTGCCACTCTTATAGCCCTTCACTGCTTGTATTTTCATTATGCCCGAAAGGTCTGAAAGCCAGTTTGCACTGTCAAGGACAGAGTTGGCAGAGATTATGGGTGTAATGGAAAGAATGTAGGGTTAGTTTCAAAAGACTTTCAGTTTAGCCTTGGGGTTCTGCTTCCAGCTACTATGAGATGTTGGGCAAGTCACTTAACCTTTTGGGTCTCAGTTTTTTCATTTGTAAAGTAAGAGAGTCAGCCATATAATCTCACTTAACTCCTTGCTTTCTGCAGTCAGTGGAGGCAAACAGGAAAATGGGGCTAAAATAAAAAGGAAAGAGGAGAAGGAGAAGAAAACCAAATGCAAATAAAACAGGAGTGGAATATTTAGATAAAGGGAGAAAAGGAAAAAGATAAAAAAGACAAGCATAATAGGTAGCACATGGGATATAAATACAGACACCTGGGCAATCACCTTTCTCCCCACTGACGCTTCTGGAAAGCTACTTTTGCTAAAGCGTAGTTTTGTTCAGTTCCCTGAAGGAGCTACTCCCTGCATGGGGGTTTCTGGAGCCTCAGACAGGATTTGGGATGCCTTTTTTAGGGCCGAGATAAAATTATGGTATGAATTTTTGTGTTTTAGATGTAAAGATTAAATAAGATTTATAGCACTTTGGTAATCTATCCACCTTGGATAACACTATTTTAATGGGGAAATAATTGACATATTTTTATAATCCTACTTGCTAGTGTCTTAATTTGGACATCATCCTAGAGTATATTTGTTTTCAAAGGGATTAATATTCAACTTTGCAGGTCGGCTGGGTGGCTCGGTCGTTGGGCATCTGTCTTCGGCTCGGGTCGTAATCCCGGGGTCCTGGGATCGAGCCCCATGTTGGGCTCCCTGCTTGGCAGGAAGCCGGCTTCTCCCTCTCCAACTCCACTCAAGCTCTCTCTCACTGTCTTTCTCTCTCTCTCAAGTGAATGGATAAAATCTTAAAAAAAAAAAAAAATTCAACTTTGCTTATCTGGCTTACATATTTCATTTTATAGGTTTTTCTTGACAAACTCCTCTCTTCCTTGTTTGGCATTTTCCTTCCTCCTGGCCATTTCTCTATTTATTAGCACCAACCTCCAGAGGAAAGATAAGGGGGAGAAGTAAAATATAACTCACTTCATTTCTATAAACTCTTGCAAAAACCGGCAAAGGGCAGATGTTGAAAGCAAAGACCAAGAAAAGTTTAATTACAGAGGAGAAGAGATAAGACTTTTCCTACTTTGTGCATTAAAATTGGTCCCACGTAACAGTGACAGCATCTTAATGTATTTGTGAATTCTGTGTAACAACTCTGCATAGAGAATGGTATAAGGAACATAGATGGCAGAGTTAGCCTAGGGCACTACCTCCAAAAAAAGGGAAACAGTAAAGGTGGATGAAGTTAGATACATATTGAGAGAGGAATGGGTTGGATGTTGAGATACTTGACGCTCCATGGACTATTTTTTTTCTGAAAAGGAAGAGGCATAGCCACTTTTCTTAGAGTTGAGCCAATGGAGGTTTGGAGAATGGGAAGGGTTTGGATTAGCTGGTGTGAGGATGAGGATGGGGAGTCAAGTAAAGATCCAATCATTGTGGGTGGTATTGAAAAATTTGTAGGCGTTCCTAAATTTGCAAGATTAATAGTGCAGTCTGTGATTTTCTCCAGGTGCTTTCAGCAACTTAGGAGCAGGAGCAGGTAAAAGTGGAGAAAAGCATTCATCCCTGATGAGGGTTTTATAGGGCGGATAGAGCAGAAGAGTAAGGGAAGGAGAGGGAGAGGAAGAGACTGATCTGAAGAGGATCTATCTGTGTTATCTCATTCAGTTGGCAATCTCTGGAGATAGTAGTTTCTCAACAGAGTATTTGCTAGGTGATGGGTCCAATTTACAGGTGAACAAAGTGAGGCCCAGCAGCTTTCCCAAAGTGGCAAAAGCCAGTTTTTGAGCCCATGTCTCTCTGAAAGAAGAAGATGGTATTCTTTTCCTTTATGCTTTGCCTGTAGAGAGCAAGTGAATTTGGGGGTTTGGTAATGTTTTCACTACCAAGGTAGGTGGAGTTGGGAACAAAAATATGAAATGGGGAGAATTTATTGAATTTGAGGAGTGCATTTTCATACAATAGCAAGAGAGGTAAGTTAGAACACTGTGGAGGCAGTAGGAGATCCCATCAGAAGTGGGGACAAGGTCCAGGGTGTACACAAGACATTGGGTTGTTGAGATGGAATGGTGATGGACCCAGGAAAAGAAGATTCCCCTGGGAAGAAGAATGATAAATGCTGAAGGGTTCGTCTACTTGGTGTGGAAGTGACTCAGGATGATGGCTGGAGATTGGGAAAAGATTGCAAACCTTGTGCCAAAACTGTCAATGAATATGAAAATAGGATGGAGGAGGGGTGGATGGTAACCTAGAGGCCACTAGAGAGCAGGAATATATTCCTGCTTTGTCTCTGGCCTCGAGCCAGAGGATCCCCTTCTACATCATGCGTTGGCTGGCCCTTACAGGTTAGTAGTAATCACCTTCAGGTTTTACAATAAATTCCTAGTTATCTACCAACAGCTTCGTCCTGACATTCTCTGATCCTATCTGCATTCAAACTCTTTGCTCTGTGACTCCAAACCACCATCCGCCACTGGCCATGCCTTGACTTCCCTTGTATTCCTACCTTGGCTTTTTTTCTATGAAACTCCTACCGATGAGGCTGTGTCTTTTGTTGTGGTCCTCCTGGTTTCTTGGGAGTAGAAATCTCAGCCCTAGTTTTTACCTCAGAGTACACCACTAACTATATCCTAGAGAATGGTATACCTGAAGGGCAGGAGCTTCAAAGCACTGGCCTGTGAGTACAGCATCAGAACATTTTTGGGCTGATTCAGAACAAAGAGTGCCATCTATTGAAAGACCACTTAGCTCTCCAGTCATTTATTTAGCTGTATGAGTTATCACAAAATAGGCTCAAAATAGCATTCTGGAAAATTGACATGGGGGGAAAAGACATGACATGTTATAATAAGGTCATTCTACTATGTGGTGACCAAAGGTGGAAGTCAAGGCCCACCCTGAACCACAGAGGAAAGGGACTCCGGGACTGTTTTTCTCCCTGTGAGATCCTGTGTGAAGTTTCCCATAGCAAGCCCCCTAAAATGAGGAAGTGGCTTTGTATTATTAAAGATGAATATTTAATAATAATTGTTTAGAGGAATAAAATGGTTTAAAGTGACAAAATGGACCAAAGCGCACTGGGGATATAACAGAAATGAGTTGTTCTGTGGACAGCAAGGTGACGGGACATGAATTCATAATGCACCGTGGTCCAAGCAGATTGGTGAGAGAGCAAGAGCCACATGCATTTTGCAGGGAATGTCTCTCACCCTGTTGCCACTTTTTTCAGTGCTCCATATGCTAGATTGCAACTACAGATTTAGCCCTTTTGCCCAAAGGCATCTGAACCTGTGAAAAGCCTAGCTGGGGCACTGTCTATTGTTCATTGACAACTTGTCAATTTACTTCCAGGCAAAATAACTCATAAACATGATAAGTAAGGCAGATAAAACAAGAATTCTTTCACACTTTGCAACTTTACTGCAAAAATGGCTTATTTTCCATAAATGTGTGAAATCTCCCCTCTGAATTGTGACTGTGCATTGAACTTTAAAACTGTTTAGAGACAGCACAAGCATTTCACAATTCCTGTCTGTAATAAGATGGATGTTAAATATTAAACATGCATTAAAAGTGATAAAATAAAAGATTTTCAAAGGTTCACTAGCATCACCATATTTCTCTTTGATTCCCCGAGTTAATAAAAGTTAAGTTTAACAGTACTCTCCAAAAGACAAATGTTTAAACACTATCTTCTAAATTTGACATTTCATATATTTATATTAGCTATTATCTGAGCCCTTACGTCGGTTAAGGAAAAAAAACCCCACAGATACAGTAAACCGTATCAGTATTAAATTCAAAAGCCAGTATGTGGTGTGTTAGCATATGTTCATACCGTAATGAAGTGCCTTTTATTTCTGATATTTATAAACATTCCATTTCTAATGTACTGTTTAAATATTGAGAGCTAATTGTGAATTCTTTTAGGTAAAATATTTCAAGTAGATGATAATTTTGAAATATATTAGTCTCTAAGGCAAAGCCGTCTGTTTATGTGTAGTTATTTATAAAGTCATACTTTTTAATGAACTCATGTTCCCCGGATTCATTTCCCTGGTAATGAATTTGATTTTAAGCTTCTTGTTTACTGTAATATCATCACAGAATTATACTTGGTGCCCTACTGATCCTCTATAACACCAAACATCCTGATTTTGGATAGACTGAAAATGGAGGGGGGGGAACAGGTGGGATGGAATCCAACAGTGCAAGACCAGATCCCGCATCCCAGATGCGGCATCCTCTGGCGGACTTTGCCCCCAAGGCACAGAGCATACTCCCAAACATTTCCCGTTTGAGGGTTGGAGGGTTATGGTCGCCTTTCCCCCAACATTTCCCCGTATTTTCTTCACTTACTGTAGAATATTTATAAACAGGAACACATATGCATCTGTTACATAACAAACGGCTTTTGGGAAATAAGTGAAAGAACATGAGAAAAGAAATTGAAAAGACTGTAAAAAGGGGAGTAAAACAAATCTGTGATAAGCAAGAATGCCTCAGAAATAGGACTTGTTTTTCAGGAGGCAGTGTCGTTCAGTGGAAGGAATCCTGAATTGGTGCCCCAGAGACTTGGGTTCAAATAATGTCATTAGCACTAACTAGTTCCGACCCTCAGGAAGCTCATCTTCATTTCTGACCTCCGTTTGGACCAGTTTTTTTCCTTCACGGTGGAAAGGAGGACTCTGCTGGCTGTGCTCCGGATCCCCCACCAGTTTTTTTTTTTTTTTCTTTTTGAATGTGGAGAGTCCCTGTTAAGATTTTAAATGAAGAAAGTCTTCCACTGCTGTATAAAGAAAAAAAGAAAGGTACTCACAGCCAGGTCTAAAATTATATTTATTATGTGAATGATGTATTCAGATGGTATAATAATTTAGTTCATAAAAATTCTATTCTCTCCAAAAGAAACCATGTCGATTACAGAGGACTGCTGTGCTTGCTTTAAAATAAGAAATGAATCTATTAAGAACTCTATCACCTGATTTTTGTGGGAACATGGAGAGCATATACTTGTACCTTTGAACCTTAATTTTAAATGCTATTTATTCATCCATGTTTTTCCAGCAATCTTATCTTTCCAGCAAGCTGTGGATTCCTAAATGTTATATATTAGAAAAGAAAAAAACAACAAAAAAACAACCTAACAGAGATCTCATGAATTAGAGATTGTATCATTCTCACATGTCTACGTGATGTTCCAATTTCTGCATCCTGGTGTCTTGGGTTCTTCACCACTAATTCATCACCCTGGCAATTGGCTTTTATGTAGAAGCCGGCCCACTTCCTCCCCACTCCACACCCATTGTAGCTAACTGGCCCTTCCTTGTCATCCTCCATTTGTTCAGTGTTCTTCTCCTCTTAGTGTGAATGATCATGTATTTTCTCCCATGAAACTCAATCCTGCTTATGTGCCCAATTCTCTAACCTGTCAAGGTCATTTGGAATTTGAATCTTTTTTTTTTTTTTTAAACTGGCCATTCCACCTAATCTGGCATTCTTGGCATGTTAATGAGCACATCATTCATAATATTCCTAAAATTGTTGAATGTTGTCGCTTGGGAAACCTTGGAAAGAGAAAGAGCAGTAACCTAGGAGCCAATTGCTGTTGGAGACACAGAGTATGTGCTGCAGAAGATTTCCCACCAGCAGATACTGTAAGAAGTTAGAAGAAAAGCAGTGAGCTAAAATTAAGGGAAAGTAAATAATAGGGACACTTTAAGAAAGAGCAAGAACAAAAAGGAAACAGAAAAGAAGGAAAAGTAACACAAAAATAAAATCGTACGCCTTAAAAACACCCAATTTTTATTTGCTAATCATACCTCAATAAAGCTGGGGACAAAAGAGAAAAAATAACGATATAAACAAACTATATTTGGGCGACATTGGGTATAGAACCCAATATTGAATTTGTGAGTTTAGAATGTGTTTATTTCATCTGAAGCATGTTGTTTCACTCAAAAACACAGCAAAGAGGCTGCTTAGTGCTGGACGTCAATTAATATTCTTACAAAGGACTGGCAGGAAGCCACGGTGGACGTCTAGTCAGAGACAGTGTGTCACACTACTGTTGACTGTAAAATTAATTACCATTTCTAAACAATAACTCTGTGATGCATATTCTTCCAGGCATACTATATTGCCCTCATGGCATTAAAGGTTATAAATAATTATGTTTTTTTAAAAATATGCCCTGTAGAGAAATCACAAGCAAAAATATTAACAATCCCAATAAAAATGATAAAAAGAACACCCGTGAGTGGTGGGACAAGTCGACATTGTGAAGACAGGATTGAATATTAAGAAGTGTCACCTACCTAAAGTAAGTGTTAGACATTCGCATGATGGCATCAGCTGCTGATCTAATGCATCTGGAGCTGCCCTGTCACTAAGGCATTGCTAACCAAGGCAGAGACACAGACAAAGCTGCTTCATCATTAATGTCAGTAAAAGGATCTGGAGGAAAAATAGAGAGTCTCTGGAGACCTTGTCTGGACTTCTTGGAGCCTGGACAACAGTCCTTTCCAACAACAGTCTTTTCCACCCCAATAGCAGCTGCAACAAAGGAAAAAAGGAGAGCATTGACTTGAGTTGTCATTAAGTTCAAAGAGGTGAGAATAGTAGCCCACGATGAACCTTTATAGTCAGAGTTATTAATGGGGAGTTCTTTTTATGGCTTTTTGAAAATATCACATTTATGAACAGTGCTAAATTATCCTGGGTTATTGTTTGGCATATGTTGACCGGTCAGTTTTAAGCTGCTAAAATTAAAAAATCTTTTCTCTGAGAGAAAAGAAGAGTACAAAATTCCTTCCTCAGGGTTGTAGCATATAGATTTAAAATAGCGCTATCAATCTAGGGAAATACAGCTCTGGCTCTTAGTTGGGTACAGACTGGTTCAAGGATCATATTCAATGAGAAGTTATTAATGTTTCAGAGGCAACCTAAAAGGACACATCAAATGATGTTCTGCAGGGTCTGTCTAGGGTGGTAATATTTAACATTTTATCAGTGACTTGGATGATAAAATATGGAACACGCTCATAAAGTTTCATGGAAGACTCTAAGTTGGGAGAAGTAACAAGAACCCTGGAAGATCTACTTATAATTCAAGATGACCTTGAAAAGTCAGGAGAGGAGTCATTAATGATTGGGTTTACATCCACTGGGTAGCCTAACAAGTGAGGTTTGAGCAGCTGGCAAAATGAGAGAAAGAGGGGCAAGGACAGACAAATATGACATGTGCTAAATACAGCTAACCTGGTAAATACCAGTCCTGCTGGATAGAGCCCCATATGATACTACAGTATGTAAATGACATAATATAGAGGATTATGGAGCAGGCTGATGCTCTATGATTTAATTTAAGAACAATATAAACAGATTGGGGACTGTTCAATAAAGGCAAAAGCTAAAGAACTTTAAGAGGAAAAGTGAATGTCTTATGGTTTCCGAGCACAGAGAATTGACCAAAGGGTGGCCTATTTACCGTTCATTGCTAGTAACTCTTGCTTTGTCAGAATGACCCAGATTTACCATTTATTTCAGGTATCATTTTTGATTCTCCCTTCCCAGCTACTCTTCTCATCATCCTTCCGGTTTTGTTGTATTTAGAATTTAGGCATATAGTATATGCTGCTTAGAGGCCACTTATTTATGTGTGACTTTGTTACTGAATGCCCACCTATGGTTGTACACATGATTCAACCATCTATTACTGGCTGGCTGCTGTCAGGGAGGATATTTGACTGGTCAATGCAGTAAGTAGCCTGGGGGCTATAATTGAGGCTCATTCTGAGATATTTTGGAGGAGTGATATTCAACGTGGTTGCTCTCTTTTTACCAAAACACTGGCTTGCATATACCATTCTTCCTGATGCTGCAGAAAAGTGTGTAAAGAAAGGAATGAGAGCCTGTGCCTACATAACAGATGACAGCCATGCATTGAAGGGTGTGCATTGGAGGGGGAATAATCTTTAAGTTTCAAGTAGTAGATTGAAAGCAGTAGCAGAAGAGCCATAAAAGCCCAGATGTTGAAGACTGTTTCAAGTGTGAACTTAAAACAATGGCAGAAAGACTTGAGATTTTTTTAATTGCTTTTTAATTCCCAGTAAAAGAAACTAATCCACTTTGTATATCCATTTATACCACTGGTTCTCAACATTGGCTACACATTGGAATCGCCTCAGCTACTTTCTAAATTACTGCTTGCCTATGTCCCAAATCCCAGGGGTTCTGACCTAAGGTGTCTTTTTTTTTTTTTTTTAAGATTTTATTTATTTGACAGAGAGAGACACAGGGAGAGAGGGAACACAAGCAGAGGGAGTGGGAGAGGGAGAAGTAGGGTTCCTACAGAGCAGGGAGCCCGATGCGGGGCTCGATCCCAGGACCCTGGGATCATGACCTGAGCCGAAGGCAGACGCTTAATGACTGAGCCACCCAGGCGCCCCAAGACCTAAGGTGTCTTGAGTGGTGCCTGGGAATGGGGATTTTGAAAATTCCCTCGGGGATTCCAATGCGGAGCCAGGGTTGTGAACCACTGAGCTATACCATGTCTCACACCATGTGACCAGGGGCCAGTGACAGCAACTTACTGGTGGTAACATTTCTGTACTTCTTATAATGCTCCTGTCCTTGCTGTGTGCTTCTAGCTGTTTTCCCCTTGACTTAGACTCTGACATTTGTCTCCATGTTTGTTTCCCCACTCTCACCTGGGTGTAACTACAGACTTTGCTTTTCCTGATTTTCATGTCATTAGGCATTTCCTCTCATTTTACTCAGCTCTTAAAACATTTGGCATTGGCCTGCCTTGTTTGCACACTAGCTTGTCCTGTTCCTGGAGAGTGAGGCCAGAGAGTAGCAATATTCCAACACAGGACAACATGGAACAATGCATAGAACTACTTAGGTCATATATGTGGGCCTATTTAAAACTATCAGTGAGTGAAATGAAACAGGACTAAGAAATCAGAAAATTTAGGGGGCTAAGTCACCACAGAGATGCATCCCTTAATTATATGTTGCTAAGGTTTTTACTTCCTTAAATTAATACCAAAACAATAATCTGTATTATTTGTGGTTTTCTTAGGTACATAGCTATGCACAAGTTAAACCCTTTAGTCAAGTATAGCGTGTTCATTTTGTCATATTTATTGGTCAACCTTAACCAACATATTTTATTTATTTTTTATTTTTTCTCCTTTAGCTATTTATTTATTTATTTATTTATTTATTTAACATATAATGTATCATTTGTTTCGGGGGTACAGGTCTGTGGTTCATCAGTCTTATACAACACCCAGCACTCACCACAACATATACCCTCCCCAATGTCCATCACCCAGCCACCCCATCCGCCTACCGCCCTCCCCTCCAGGAACCCTCAGTTTGTTTCCCATGATTAAGAATCTCTTATGGTTTGCCTCCTTCTCTGGTTTCGTCTTGTTTCATTTTTTAAAAAATCATTTAAAAAGCAACTCCCAGGACAAATAGCCTTTCACATTTCATTTTTATTATGATCAGGTGGACTCAAATGATGGTGTCTGGGGTTACAGATCAGGATGAGGCATCCGTTACAAAATGGTATCTCATCAAGGTTTGTTCTCTCCTGGTTGGGCCATGTGGCATAATGGCAGTTCTGATAATATATTTTAACAGCAAAATTAATAATAGTCTCACATCACACCAGTAAGATTGCAGCTGCTTTGGTTCAGATGTCACATCAGCTAATGCTTCTTTGATATCATCAATAATGCTTCATTCAATGCAATCCACATAATAAGTGTCTAATAAAATCTGAACATTTGTAAGTATCTTAAAGTTTGGATTTCTCCCAAATTATCTCTGTTCTACTCTCATCCCTTTTCAATCTCTTCTCCTCTTCTCCTTCCATGCTACTGTCTCTGTTTGTTTTTACTCCCTGTTTTTACTCCTTCTGCTTCAAAGGGAGAAAGTTGACTGATATCCTTAAAATTTCAGGTAATAACCTCTTGAGACAGAAGGTCAGCTTCTTATCTTCTTGATTGAACTTTGGTAGTTCAGTAAAATTATCTCCTTATGATCAAGGTTCTAGATTGTTGGCTGCCTGCTCACCTTGCCCCAATTCATCATCAGGGAGGATTCATTAAGTAGTAGATAAGGTCAGCCAGTTTATCTGGCACAGAATCTGGGATCCAAGATTTCTCAGCTAGTAACATAGCTGCATGGGAATTATTCTGTCTTAATCTTTACATGCTGTATGAGTTTTTCCTCACAAGTTTTATTCATTAGTATATATGGTGACTACAGTAGACTTTAACATCAGAATCAGACTTGTTGTCTGTGACTAACCCTGCAAAAGAAACCAGTGTTTTGAAAGGATTGACTTCAGCAAAGACTCTTAAGGTAAAATATGAATAACATCTTTTGTTATCTCTTTGGCTAGTCCAGAGTGAAGACAGGCAAATTTCCTTTATGATTTTTCTCTAGTGATTTCTGTGGCTCCCCCCCCCATTTTTTTTTTTTATGGTTTGGTTTTTCTTTTCTTCATCCAATAAGCCATTATCTTCTGTTGACTCATACTTTGACCCTAGAAGATAGGAATCTAAAAAATTATTTCCATAAGCACGTTCAGTTTGGGACGTTATCATTATCCTAACAGAAGTGTGCGTCTTAAAGGAAGTACCTACAGCAGGCATTATTAAGACAAAATAAGGAAACCCTAAAAGAAAAAAATGTGAGATACTGTGGTAAGTTCTTGTTCTAGGGGTCACTGCTCAAATAGTATTGTCATTTTGTCCCTTCAGAAGGCAGAATCAGTCTAACGGACTTGCTTGGGCTCCCTGTGGTTTGGAGGACTCCTAGGCTGAGTGAGAGCATGTAGATGTAGAATTATTATATTGTTCCTGGTTTCTGCTGCAGCTCTGGAACTCCCTCAGGGTGTTTTACACCTATTAATAAAAAGATAGGACAAAATTGAATAATGGTGTCTGTTTCCATAAAAAGGAAATAAGACTCAATGGACCCTGTTCCCATAGTGCTTTCATAAATAACAAGAAATTGATGCCCACCACTAATTTTCTAGTCTTTTTTTTTTTAAGACTAGAATCATATTTTCCAGTTAATGGTGACCTATTTTTGAGAAAGAGCCTCATATTACTCTAAACCTTAGGGAGATAATTACCACACAAAGGGATCTCTATTTTTAGCAAACTGAGGAACGTGTCCATTGTGATCATGAGTTTGCTGCATTGTATGCATTTTAGGTATTATATCTACCTACTACTTGTACCCCCCTCTTTGGCTGGGGCTGATGAAGGTACTACACAGAGGATGACTAGTTTTTTTTTTTTCCTGATTATGTCAATAGTTTTGTCTGTAAGCAGTTTTTACCAATGCACACACCCACTGGTCATAATGGGTTTATGATGCACACAGAGGCTGCTGATGAACTTGAAAGAATTCTAGGAAAAGTACTCTGGAAGTAATTTGGCCGATTATCTAGATCAGCAATGTCATTTTTGTATACAAAAAATAGCCTATTTTCCTAAATTTGATAAACAGGGAGTCTGCTTTATTTCATTTAACTCAAACCTCTGAAAGCAAACTATTTGTGCTATTCCAACTTATGAATGATGAGGTTGTTTCTTTTAGGAGTAAGTGCAAGTGAGGAATACACAGCGATGTTGCTTTTGCACAACTGGTTAAAATACTACTTCATATGGTACATGTTGGAATGTAGTATAAATCCACAGATGATGGTAAATTGGAATGGTAGCACTGGCCAGTTATGTAAGTAAATTAGAATACCCACATTTCAAAGGGCATGGGACTCAAAACAACAAAGACCATAAAGTACTATGTATTACTTGTCTGTTGCTGTGTTATAATATCACTACAAAGTTAGCAATGAACACAATAAATTTTTTATCTCATAGTTTCTGTAGATTAGGAATCTGGGCACAGGTTAGCTCAGTTTTCTGCTTCACGGTCTAACAGCTACAATCAAGGTGTTGGTGGGGCTGCGATTTCATCTGATACTTGCCTGGGGAAGAATCCATTCCCAAGTTCACATGACTGTTGGCAGCATTTGATTCTTTGTAGACTGCCAAGCTGAGGGTCTCAGTGTCTTGTTGTTTGTTGGTGGAGACCTACCCTCTCTTTCTTGATGCACGACCCTTTCCTATGGCAACTCACAACATGGCAATTTGCTTCATCAAAACCAGAAAAAGAGAGGGAATCTTCTCTCAAAATAGACATTACAATCTGTATAATAATCACATATCCATGATCATGTGCACCTCGACCATAAAAAACAAAAATCAGATAGAATGAACTTAGCAGCAAGGTGAATGTGATTATCTATGTAAATTATGTAGATAGAAAGTGCTCACTAAGTGTTCTGAATCAGATAAGAATCTTGTTACAGATGCATTTTTGAGCTAAAATCTTTAAAAAATCAGCTGGATTATTTATGGTTTTATGGAACAGATGGATGAAGAATGGATTAAAACTTTCCTGATCCTAAGAATCCCCTAAGTTCCTTGTTAAGGTACACATTCCTAAGTCCTGTCCTTGATTATAATCAGGTAGGTCTGATTAGAGTTGGTAGTTCTTACGATCAGACAACTTTGGGAGAAAATGTTTTCAGTGTTAGAAACCGCTGAGCAAAATAAACAAGTGAAGTAAATTAGAGTATAACTAACCACCATTGTACATGAATTATTATGTATGTCAAACTGAGGGCATCATTTAAAATCCCAAACAAATTTATTCAGCAGAATGTGAGGTGAGTGGTCTATGGCCTTGTTCCTTACCAGTTGGCAAGAAGCTGAAGAAGATAATAGCAGGAATTGGTGATTTACAGGAGGATTATAATTGCTCAGTTATAAAAAAAAAATCAGTCAAGGGCCAAAGATATAGGAGAGGAAGTAAATAAAAAGCAAAACTGAGTGTTTTATACCTAGAAAAACTGATACAGACTCCTTTATATACCTCATTGAGGAAATGAGGCGCTGAGATGGTGAGATTGCACATAAGGGAAGAAGATATCAGAATATTGGTATATGTGACAAGAAAGGCAAATCTAAGAATAGAAACAGACCAGTGAGTCCCAAATGGGGAGCTCCAGTTAAGTCTGTTTTGAATTTCAGGAATATTCTATCTAAAGAGGAATCAAGCATGGACTTAACTTAGCTGACTGTAAAGAACACAACCTGAAGCTGGCAAAGAGTGTGAGGTTTTAACCCATGTAAAATGTTGAAAAAATCAAGTGAAACAAGAACAGTCCAAAAAGTCCAGATATTTTTCAATTCAAGACCACTATGAACACTGTAGTATTTTATGATGGTCCTGTTGTCTGGAAAGATGTACTTTATCTGCCACATTTGAAAATAAGAAAAATATATCCTCATGGTTTCTCTTCCAGGCATTTCTTCTTTTCCCTCCCTCCCTTCCTCCCTTCCTCCCTTCCTTCCTCCCTTCCTCCCTTCCTCCCTTCCTTCCTTCCTTCCTTATTTTGTATACTGCGTATGGCAGGTTAAAAGGGCTGAGCTGTGTTGATTAACTATCTAAATGTTTAATCAATACAGCAGTAGCAAGATACATTCTGGCTGTAAAAGACCTTGGAAAGGTCCCACTTGCCTTATTCTCCACCCCCAAGTGGGACATCAATGAACTATTACATGGTCCCTGCATATCAATGCAGTAGGGCTTAGACAAATACAATGTTAATGGATAATTGTGGGTCACCTTGTCAAAATATGTTAAATGCCCCTTGAGTACATTTTTTCCCCCTATTAAAAATGACAGTAAACTGCGACCTTGTTGATATCATAACGTGCTTTCAGGAAGCAAATATTATTATTCAATCTGTAACAGGTTCATTGATTTATGGGTCAAAAAATTCATTAGGACTAAATTATAAAGCACACTTTCTCTGTTGATACAACCCACAGTAATTATGACACAAAGTGCTAAAGAGTCGTATTTAGTTAAGGCAAAATACCTTTACAAACATTCATTCAGAAAACATTCAGAAAACACACATAGAGGCAGCTTCTAGCAGAATGATTCATAAGTAAGGCCTGTATCGCTGGATGTCTGGGATATCGACATAGCATGGAGTCAGGGAAAGTTCACTAGGTGACCAGGGTCCTTGGACCCTGGCCAAGAATATGCCATCTGTCAGCATGGTGGTACGTGCCGGAAGCCCGAGCCTTGGATTCCTGCCTCCTACCAGGTCTATTCACAACACCACGAACACCCACCCGGATCCTCCACTGTTGCTGGTGCTGTTGGAGGACAGAGGCTTGCTTGTCATCTGGTGCTGTGAGTCACAAGGAGACGAATTGTGGCACTTGGTACTTCTAGATTCCAAGTTCGTTTCGGCAGCATGACACACATAATGGAATGGGTTAGATTGGCAGTCATGTGTGAGGTTTTCTTTTCTCTTTTTTAAAAAACATTTCTTAAGAGGCTGGTAAAATGAAGAGTCGATGGCCAAGAATGTAGATTATGCAGGGAATGTCAGAATTTATTTGTCATTTTATCATTTGTTACTACTAAGCCTAAGATAATGCTAAGTTGAAACTGAGATAAAAATGACATAATTGGCCAAGTTTTTTTCTTCACTACAAAACTCATTTTTTTTCCTCTGAGAAAGAATGCAAAAATATTTAAAACTATAGGTTGTGTGCTAAGAGATGCATGAATATAGAAAGCATTATGCTACTTTAATGGGTCATGAAAGAAAATATGTTGTACAAGTATAACACACATATTCAGAATGTGTAATAAAGGATAGTGTCATCTTTAAAAATGAAAGAAAACAGCATAAATAACTAAAATGGGAACCTTCTCAACATGTCAGTGGTTTTATTAGAAGAGTAGCTTCACTTTGTATATGCATCTTCAATTTACCTCTGGGCACTCGAGTGTAAAGTAACAATTTACACATTATAATGAAATAGAATAAATGTCTTGATTTAAAAATTTACTATGTGGTGGGAATTTATTTTATCAGAGCACCAAAGTAAGGTATACCACTCTTTAGTACATATAATTTGTTGGTACGGTTGCTTAAGAATACACACACAGGTAGTTCTGAGAGCGTGGGAGTCAAATGACATCCCATCTGAGGGCCTGATTCTATTTCCTTGTAATATCCCACCCTCTACATGCTCCTGTTGCTTGTCTGAATCCTTTAAGAGGTAGAAACGAACAAGTGAAAAGGACTCACCCTTAGGAGCATACACCATGCAATGGCAGGCAGATTACTCTTCCCTAGGTATCCTAGATAAGTAGATGTTTCGAGTTGAGAGAGAGCCTAGAAATTCTCAAATTGAAATAGATAAGGCAGAACAATGAAGTGCACCAATGTTCCGTGACGTACCCAAGGCCACACAGCAAGGTAATGGCAGAACCAGGACAAATGAGATTTCCAGATTTCTTTTGACTCTCCAGTATGTTAACTTCCCTCCTGCAAAGATAGCCCCTCCTAACTAAATCATGTCATGTTCTCTGGAAGTCGATTATTGCTGCTGCCACCACGGTTTCTCCTGCCTGATTTTTTGCTTTTGTGACGTTACTGAACGTCTGTTGAGAAATTATTCTACCGGGCATTATTCTAAGTGTTTTATATGTAATAATGTATGTAATCTTCAAATGAGGCTATTATCCATTTTTGTAGGTGGGCAGCTATCTCCTTCCTCCTCCTCTACCCTCTCCTCTACCCATTCCCCTTCTCCTTTTTTTTTTTTTTTTTTCCCCTCATAGAACGGGTAACCAAAGCTAAGATAGTCCACAAATTGCCCAGGGTCACAGCTGGTAAGGGGTGGCCCTGGGATTCTAACCCAAGCTGCCTGGCTTCAGAGAGGTGTTTTTTTTTTTTTTTTTTTTAAGTCACTAAGTAGATGGAGTTTCTTTTTCTCCAGTAGATAGAGCTTTTCCTGAAGCTGATTCTACTTCTTCCTGGCACCATCCGTCAACCGCAACCAGCAGGAAGAGAAAGTATCAATAGAGAGCCTAGTTCTTCATCATGTAGCCCCTGGGTGAAGCTCTATTGCATACATTCTCTTTTTCAGAAGATGCTTCGCCCAAACTGCCCGAACTGCTGCTACATAAAGGTCTCCTTTGATACAAGATGTACCATGTATAACTTTCGGAACTCTGCTCCCTACCCCACTCCCCCCAACTCACTTGCCTTTTCAACAGATCATAATGTAACTAATGGTATTTAAATCTGTTACTCTGATGGAGACAATATTAAGTATTCCAAATTAGTGCTCGTCATGTAGAACCATCTTTTCAATTTACGTAATTTTAATTTTTATACATAAATACCTTCCTTAAGTAAGTTGATATGCTTAAATACAAGAAAATTGTCCAGCCAGTTATATCATTAAAGTTTTATTAGGACCGGGCGCCTGGGTGGCTCAGTTGGTTAAGCGACTGCCTTCGGCTCAGGTCATGATCCTGGAGTCCTGGGATCGAGTCCCACATCAGGCTCCCTGCTCGGTAGGGAGCCTGCTTCTCCCTCTGACCCTCCCCCCTCTCATGTGCTCTCTGTCTCTCTCATTCTCTCTGTCTCAAATAAATAAATAAAATCTTAAAAAAAAAAAAAGTTTTATTAGGACCAATATTTAACTCTTGACAATATTAGGATATTGACAATATTAGGACCAATATTAGCATATCGACAATATTGGGACCAATATTAACTCTATTGGCAATTGTTATATTCTATAAAGCTGGGATGGAATTAAACTAGTTCTCTTGGCAAAACTGCTCAGAACAGTGGTATCAGGGTAGATACCACTTCCAGAATGGAAGAAAAGAAGCTATTTTTTAGAGATGATTTAGTGTTCTTTATATTTTTCAATAAATGAGATGTGGTATGGTGTTTTGTGATAAAACGATCAGTCTGTGGCTTTTTATGTTTTTTTTTTAAATTTATTTCATCAGTTTTTCTCCTGGGATCTTTATGAGGAAGTTCTATTTTTCTTTTGATGATACCTTTTTTGGTTTTTTCAATTTCATTTGGTGAGGTAATCCTAATAAAATATTCCAGAAATTTTAATTTCCCATAATTTCCACATTAAATAATTCAGGTACTCTTAATTATTTGAAACTTGTATGGTGCTTCTTATTGGCAAAGTGCTTGACAATTATATCGCTAAAATGATTCTCACTATTTCATTACTTTTAATATCAGTCATAATAGGAGTGGCATTTGTAATACATTAAAATTTAAATTATTTGTATTCATCAGAAATTAGAAAAGGCTATGTGATTAAAATTGTGTAATATTCAATATTTACTGAACAAGTTAGTTACAAGCATAATTATTGATATATATCAATACAGTATTAATACAGTTATTGATATTTATAGATCAACATATATGAAACTATTCTCTGCTTTCTCTTGTAGAGGGTTTATATTAAAGAAAACTGAGCATCCGGTTAGTATATATTTCCAGATTTGACAACAAACAACAGTTTGTTAAGGAGAATAGATTTGCAAATTCGTGAAATCTAAAAAAAGTATGCTATGGATTCTTGCTTCAGTATAGATTTGATCTGTCTCCTTGTAATCACCTAAGGTATGAGAAGCAAATTTGATGCTAGATACGTAAGAGAGTTTCCACTTAATCAACAGCAACAAAAAAACATAAAAACCTTTGTTATTCTGTTTAATTATTAATATATTGAACACATAAAAGCATGCGATTTCTAGGTGAAAATGTTATCGCTGAGGTGGAGCTATGTTGAATTGGCTTTATGAGTTTGCATGGGTGATTTCCTATATACCACTGACTTGCCAATATACGTTTTGTATGAAAAGAGTCACATAAGTATCTGTAAAATAATCTTGCAAGTCTTGATTTTTCTCTCTCAATTTTCTTTCTAAACAAGGAAATTATTTGTGATATTTTGCTTTCAACTGAATGAAAACTTTCCATGGAATAAATACAAGGAAGGAATGCTTTCAAAGTACATTCTCTGTATTTTCAAGAAAGCCAAATGCTCCTTAGATTTGCTTTGTCCTCTTAATAATTCTCGAGAGGGAAATTACTACCTAGTGTTTTATGACTGGGGAGAAGAGAGTAACAAAAACGTAGGTGATCAGAAGCAGATACTGTCAAGAAGACATGCACTCAGCATTTGGTGTCTTTGCTCCATCAGTCAAGCTTTGCCCTTCTCTAGGAAAGACCCGAGTGGTAGAGTCACTAATGTTGTTGATGTTACTATATAGCAGAGAAAAATAGATGATCCACCTCTTTATCATGTACTGAACATTCAACATAAGTAAAGCATTCTTCTAGACTTTTAGATTCTAGATTTTTCTATACTCAGCCACCCAGGGATTAATATTAGAAAATGAATTTTGCTTTCTCTATACCTCTATTAGAAGTAATAAGAACTCTGCAGGGGGAATGACTAAGGGTTCCTCTTAGGAGAGGCCATAGAATAGGCGAGGCAAGGGATCATAGTTAAAATATTTGTTTGATGCCCATCAAAGTTCCTGGATGCCACAGTTCCTTTTTTCTCTTTTCTTGACTCTTCCTTTTCATCTGCAAAATGGTAAAGGGAGTAAAACTCTCCAGTTTGCTTTTATTCTGCAGACGTTCAGTAAAGTATATCACCCGCATTATTTCTTAAAAGCTGTATCAGTTTTAAAACAAGCAAACAAACCAAACCCAACCCAGACTCATAGATACAGAGAACAGATTGGTGGTTGCCAGAGGGGAGGGGTTCCGGGGGTGGGGTATGTGTGGCAAAATGGGTGAAAGGGATTAAGAAGTACAGACTTCCAGTTATAAATAAATCATGGGGATGTAATGTACAGCATGGGGGGACAGTCAATAACATTGTATTAACTTTGTAAGGTGACAGATCCTAACTAGACTTACTGTGGTGAACAGCTCACAGTGTATACAAATGTTAAGTCACTGTGTTGTGCACCTTAATACAATATTGTATGTCAATTATACCTCAAAAAAAAAAAAAGTTGTATCCGTCTTGCCAACCAGAATTCTTCCATGTATTTATTCATCCTAACATATGTAACTATTCTGTTTTCAATCCCCAGAATGAAAGATAACATTGAGTTGCTCCACGCGTGAGACATTGTTTTCGTCAAAAAAAAAGAAAAAAAAATTGGGCTAGAGCTGTTGCAAATGAATATTGTGTTTTTAACATGGACAGAAAGATCATGAGATATGATTTCCTGTGCAAAGACCATTTTTTCAGTAATACATCATGCCTCTTTTCTCCTGTGTGTGCAGAAGGACCTTCCTTCGTCATACTTTAGAAGGTGCATAACTCCAAAAGAGATGGAGTTTGATGAAAAAGAGCTATTCTGAACTCTACTGATTAAAATAAATGTGCTCATAAAAAAGGCAGGAGAGTAAATTACTACATCCCCAGAACACCAGTAACTTATACACCAACAAGTTATTTTCGAGTTTGCCAGAGGAAATAATCTGCTATCAACAAGGGGTAATTGCCTGAGCAAACTCATCTTTACATCTTGCACACACTGTCACCTTGTATAAAAAAGGCAAAATGCACTACATATCAATTCAGAAAAGATTTTCTGAAATATTTTTCTAAAGATTTCTTCCTTCTCCTAGGCAACTAAAAAGAACATGAATACAGTTCAGAACACATCTAATCTCTGCTCCTGCCTTATCTTTGAATAGCATCGGAACACACCATGGATTCCATACCTCGGAGGCCTAGGGGCAAGATGAGAAAGGATCCATTTAGATTGGTAGAGAAATTCCAATCTGAGATTTACCTAAGACCACCACAGGTGAAATAGGCTAGCTAAGAAACCCTCCAGGAATAAAGGTTGCTATCATTAGGAGGGAAATATCAATGTGACATATATGTTCAATTTTACACAGAATAAAAAAGGCAGAAAAACAAAGGCAGGAGGAAGGAGGGAGGGAGAGGATGGTTAAGTAGGAAAGAGAGAAAGGAGGTGGCATTTTGAGAATAATATTTCAGGTTTGCACAGAGGACAGAAGAAGATATTGAAAAATCAGATGTATAATTAGTGTTTCAGTTCTGCCTTCAGTATATTCTCTTGAACTTGGTAAATATAATTTTAATATCTGAGATACAGTGTGTGTGTGTTCAAGTTGCTAAGGATTCGGCAAGTCATTGGGGTGTTAGGATGTGTGAGTATGTGTGAGTTAGAAAGAAACCAGAAACTCTAGAAGACAATCGGCCCACAGGCTTTTTTTTTTTTTTTCAAAGTGCTCTTTTTGTTGAAAAGAAACTTTGAGACGACGGGGGCTGAAGTTCTCTTACCTAAGGTGATTTCTACTCACTTGAGAAAAATTATCTGAATATGGGACTTGAGTATATGCATATATCTGAAGACCAAGTCACATGATATACTATTAATATTTATATTCTATTTTTAGAGAAAATACTATTTTAGAGAAAATACAGAATTGTTTCCCAGGATGGATTGTCTGATTCTAAGTAAATGACATTCAAAGAATCAAAGCAGATAGACATTTTAATTTTTTGTATTTGTCTAAAATTGCAAGCTGTTTTTTTTTGTTTTTGTTTTTTCTTTTTTGTATGTTACAAAGTATAGCATTTGACATTCTGACCTGACTGCCTGGTCCTTCTTGCAATCTTCTCTTGCCTTCTTGGACATTGCTATCTTATTCTCTCTCTGGTCCTAGGATTGTTTCTCCTCTATTTTACTCATGGTTTTCTCTTTCTCCCTCCCTGCATGTTGACATGTCCCCTCCCCACTATAAACCCAGCTCTACATTCTCTCCCTTAGTAATTTTGTTTGTTCCCATAGCTTCAATGATCACTCCCACAAGATGACTTCCTGTTTTTTTATTGGCAGCACCAACTCCCCAGAGCCACATACTCATATTTCCTGCAGCTTGTTGGATTTTTTTCTCTCAGAGACCATTGCCATCATCATAAAGTGAACATTTATGAAACCAAAGCCAACAGCTTATGTCCTAGATGAATCCTCTATTCCAGCCATATGAGACTTACCCATGACTTTGCCTTGAAGGTTTTTACCCTACCTGCTCTTGAATCTTTGTGCTTCATTCAACCTTTCCTTAAAATTCCACCATATTGTCGTCTGTTGAAATACTACTAGTCTTTAAGGTCTAACTCAATATTTACCTTTGAGACTCTTCTCTGCAGCTAAGTTATTTTGGGCCTTTGGAAAAATACTTAAATGATTTGAGCCTTTGTCTCTTCACCTGTAAAATGGAAATAATGATTCCTATGCTTAGTAAGTGAACATGAACTACTATGAAACATAGTGTTATGGTTTAAATGTTTGTGTCCTCCCCACATTTATACATTGGAAACCTAATTCCCAAGGTGATGGTATTAGACGGTAGGGCCTTGTGCAGAGGCCTCATGAATGAGATTAGTGCCCTGATAAGAGAGGTCTCAGAGAGCTAGCCATGTGAGTTTACATGCAAAGTCTGCCACTCAGAAGAGGGCCCTTTCCAACCATGCTGGCACCCTGATCTCAGACTTCCAGCCTCTATGCACTGTTGTTCATAAGCTCCCCAGGCTATGGTGTTTTGTCAGTGCAGTCCACACGGATTATATACACAGAGAATATAATTATTACAGTGACTGAGATGATAAAAATTTAACACTTGACAAAGAACTCTAAGGAAAAGCAAACTTCTATGGGCCTCTTGCAAATTCTTATCACAGTGGAACTTAATCAACCCTGGTGAGAAATGTTCTTCCCTATGGACACTTGATTATTAGTTTCCTTTCTTAATTCTCATTGCCCATTAACTTCTATTTGACACAACATATAATTTTGCTTAGAAAGGAATAGTAGTTCAGCGTGTGGACCTGGTGGCCAGACAGTTTGGGTTCATTTCTGGCTGTATCATTAATAGCTTTGTGGTTTCTGGACAAGTCACTTAATGTCTTTGTGCCTTGGTTTCCTCATTTACAACAGGTTGTGGTGGGGATTAAATGCATTGATAGAGGTAAAGTGCTTAGGGCATAGTGCTTAGTAAGCGCTAGATAATATTATTAAACAGTCACTTATAGACCTATAATATTTTCTTCACTAGATTATTTGTTCCTTGAGGAAATGATATTAAAAATGATTCGTACAGTGTTGCACCTCCCACAAAGTCTGGTACATTGTCTAGCACAGTGACTTTTATCTAGTTGATGCTTAATAAGCATTTGTTGAATCAAAATTAATTGTGTACTTCAAATTATTAGCTAAAATTTTAGCATTTCCATACAATGCCTTCAGACAGAATATAGTAAGAAAACTTGTAGGCCTTACCTTACTTGTGCCTCCCCTTAAGTAGAATTTAACACACAAAGATTTAGACATTTTTTCATTAATTCCCAGTTTGGCAATTCAATCATGGATGTTTTCTCTAGAGTAAAGCTTTATTTTTTTTTTAAGTGTGTTTATTAAAAAAATATTCTTTTAAGCACATTAAAGTAGGACTCATAGCTTTGAAACGTTTGTTGTGTTTTTATTTTTACCCTTTGAGTGAATAGAGAAAGTAGGAAGGTTTCTATTTATAATTCCAAGATACCAGATGGATGGTCCAGTTATAACATTTTCAGGAATATGATTTTGGTGTGAGCTTCCCCCCAAATTCTGGCAGTTCATTGTGTGTTCTCACACAAAACTTTGGTTTTATTCAGGAATCCCTCAAAATCTTAGTTTTGTGGTCTGAACTGCTTTTGTTATTAAATGAGGGATACCTTGAGCAACAATTAAATGTACTCAAAATCATTTCAAGGGTACCAGATACCCCTGCGATAGCTTGATGAACAGAAAAGAAAAAAAAAAACAAACCCTAGAATTATGACAAAAATGCAGGGAGAAAAGATAATCTGACATCTCTTGCAGCGAGGCACTTACCCTTGTTCTGGCCTTGGGCCTTTTACTTTCATGTATTTATTTATTTATTTTTTGCCACTAAGGAATTTTTGACACAAATAACTTTCTTCCTTCCTACTTGTTTCCAAGAAAAAGATCTTTGGAATCATCCTAAGAGTTAAACCAATCAGGATCCCAGTCCTTATTAAAAGATAGAAAGTAAAGAAAATGTAGGAGAGAGAAGTAAAAGCAGAGGCGTCTCTGAAGACACAGGGCTGCTGCCATATTTAACATGTTAGAGATGTTCTGAAAAGAGAGTAAACATTGAAATCACTTGGTTTAAAGATGATATTTAGCTCCTTGGGGACTTGACGGACCACTGATGAGAAGAGGCTACAGTGTGGTGCACCGGACAAATGGCAGATGAGATTGGGGGCAAGACTGAGGGGAAAAAGAACCCCAAATATCCTCCTATGTATAGCCGAGCCTCTGGACTTTTGGAAATCTCTGTTTATGGAAAATAAAAGTTCAGCGCTTGCTTACTACTTCAGATCCTTATTGGTGTAACTCTAATGTGGAAATCAACAAAATAGGGACTAATAAAATAGTAAAACCAAACTAGAAACAAATTAGAAGATAGTGTTTTGTCCTTTTGAAAAAAATACGTTGTTTCCACGCTGATAAAATTGCATCAGCTCCACGTAATCATTTATTTTTGTATTTGATAATGCTGTATTTATTGCTTATTGTCCTCAGTACTTTCTACATATAAATGAAAATATATTTTATTGTATTATACAAGCATATAATATACCAATATGCTTATATACTGTTAAATAACATTTATTATATGTTATACTTCATGTATAAATATAATACTTAGAAAAGTTACGTACTACTATAACATCCAGTTTACAGATGAGGAAACAGAGGTATGGAGAAGTTGAATAAAACATGACTAATACAACTGAGGTGGTCGGGGAGTTGCCAAACGTTTGCCTATTGAAATATATAGTACTCCATATTGAAAGAGAAGACTTACAAAAAACACATTGAGAGAATATGATGCAAATGAAGGCTAGTGGTTTTCAAAATATTCTTAGCAGAGTCCTGAGATTTCGGAGGCATGTAGGGGGCTGGGAGAGCCAGGAACGAGGCTCATTGTTCGTTTATCTGGTTTTTACGTGGGGCTCTGCTCAGAAAGAAGGTATTCTGTCATTTAAAAGTTTGAATGTCAGTGGTATAGATCAGATATTCCTGTATGTATTTGACCATGGTCATTAGCATGTTTCTAAAATGCTACTGTTTTTGGAAGGACACTGTTTGTGGTACAAGACTGGACAATCAGGCCTGATTAAGAATATGATGATCATGTATGTTCACCAAATCTCATATTTCTTTTGGTAACTCACAAAGCTACAATTGTACCCCATGATATCTAGATATTCCAAGAAATGATGTACACTAAATATAGAAACAGGTGTACATGGAACTTATATTTCTTAGATAAATGCATGGTCACGTTAGCTGACGGCTAGAGGGCCTTAATGTAATGATAAAGCTGTCATTTATCATGTAATATTAATGTAAGTAATAGTAGTGGCCCGCTGTTCAGGAAACAAAGATAAAGTACAGGTGGGTTGATCTCCAAGGGCTAAGGGGCAGTCTTTCTCTCTATGTGAATATGCTCAGGATTTAAAGATGAGCTCCAACAGCGTATCTGTGGATCTGTCAATGCCACATGTTTAAACAGTACAGCAAAAACGAAGGATAGATGATCGAAACCTTGTGTAAGAAAAAGGAAGACAGCTTCTTCCCTCATGCTACCCACTTTTAGATGTTTTCTCAGCTTCAGAATAAAAAAATAATATAATAAGGAATTGGAGTTCACAGTCCCTCCATTTGATAATTAACTCATTTAAAAATAAACATTTCAAAAGAAGCTGAAGTACGGGGTTTTTCTCTCATAGGCTATAAGGCAGACTCACCCATACAGACACACATTTAATTGAAAATACTTTCTAATTACTGTGAATTATCTATTTCTTTCTTTACAGAAATACCTTCAGGAAAGGCAGTTGAACTAAATTTTCATCTTATTTTGCTGAGACAGTCTATTCCCGACTTGCTCTATAGTTAAGGAAAGACCCTCTGGATGTACTAAAATGTTTTCCTAAATGTATTTTTACAATGTAAACAGAACAACTTTCCCTCAAAAAGCCAAATGCTTGTATTTACTTGTGAAGTGAAGAAGTTGGTCATTGCACTGAACAGTCGTTTGTTAAAATCCTATCTCATATGAATAGAATTTGAATGAATTTATAATTTTAAATTTCTATAATTTGTAGATTTCAGGTCATCCTTCATTTTAATCTTTGTTTCTCCTTAGGAAAAATAACGCCTCTCTTTGTCTGACTCGGAAAGGATGCTGGTAATTTGCATATGAGATGTATTTTATTAACTATATCTGAAAACTATATCATCTTGCTATTATGTTGAGAAATACAGGTGAAGATTTATTGACTTTTGTCTCTGGTTATATGTTAATCAGTCTTAAAATGGTAGAAACATGCTGTCATGCTACCTACACACTGGGGAACAGTGCTGCCCACAATCCTCAAAAAGTTTAACCTAAATCCAGATCTAGATCTCAGAAAAATATAGCGTGAGATTCTGTTCCTTATGCCTGCTGTGGTTACAGGGGGAAAAAAAAAAAACCCTGATCAATTAATTCTGCACTAATTCCCTCAAGACTCTATCCCCTTGGGGGGGGATGATATGAATATGATTTTACTTATTTGAAAAAAGGATGTGCTTATATTCCTGAAAATTGTCCCATTTCTTGGATCCATTTAAAATTTTACTGTTGGCATAGCAACAGATTAACAGATCTACCACAGTTTTTACCACTTGCTTCATTCTTAAGAAAACAAAGTATATATTTATTTTACATTTAATTACATCCTTTCTGTCTTCTTCTATCAGCCTATGCATGTGAGACTAACTTCCTCCCTCATTCCCCTAAGACATCCAACCGTATAGTATATGTTTATAGTTCAAAACCATCATGCTAAAACAGCTCTCTTAAGAAAAAAAAAAAAATGTTTCACTGAGGTAGTTACTAGGTCATGTTCTTATTGTGAAATGTTTATATGTAAATCACCAGACACTTTTAGTATCTGACCTGGAAAAAAACATCTCATCGATTCTATTTACAGTACTGGATTTGAAAGCTTCTATCAAAATATTGCCCAAGTATTTTTTCTCCCTTCTCTGATATATGATGTTAATAAATTCTTGGGGCATAAATTTATGTTTCAAGAAAGTACCCAGAATATAATGCCTAAGTAGCTTAGTATATTTTCCCACCTTGTCCTAATAAATCAGAATCTTAACATCCAGGAGCTCAGAAAGCACACCTTTTCCAGATCTCACCATCACTGTCAGGGAAATATTGCTCCCTATCCACGAAGCCCACAGAATCTGCTTAGGACTGGGATTCGCAACCCTGACTGCACATTGGAAAAATCTGTAGAACTTTTTAAAATTGCCCAGATCTCTTCACTTTACTCACACCAATTCTGTTTTAATTATTCTAGAGTGGGTTTCAAACACGAATATATTTTAGTGCCTCCCCAGTAATACTAACGTGCAGCCAAAGTTGGGAACTGGTAGCTTACGACAAGAGAATCAACAGAGATAAACTGTGTACAGATTCCTTCCCACTCTGCCTCCTCCTAGCCATGGGATGGGGAGGCTAAGGAAAGCTGGAGGCAGGTCATTGAAGATGAAAAGATCAATAAACTAAGAGGTCAGAATGTTAAGCCATCAATCCTTTATCAATATCATTTTCAAAATGAGTTGCCTAGAATGAAACAGTGTCTAGATTTGGTCTGCAGTATATAGAGTAAGGGAGTTAATACTTCTCTTGTTCTGGTTGGCATTTCCCGTCTTAAAGTCTAGGACTATCTATACTCATCTTTCCACACCTACATCATAATGTGTGTGGTCAACTCTCCCCCAATTAATAAGGTAAAATTAAATAAAACCAAAAAAAAATTAATAGCAGTTAAGCCTGGTTTCTCCCATCTTGAATGTGTAGAACTTAATTTCCAAAATGACATAGAATCTTCTTTGTTTTTTTAGGATTTCATCCTATTCTGTCATCTAAGCTTGATCTTTCGAAACACTCACTTCCTCTACTGTCTTGTGTGATATGCATGGTCTCCAAGATAGGAAGATGACTCCCTAGAAACCCCAAAGTTTGGATTGTTTTCTGGATGTCATATCCAAAAGTATGTGGAAAACTTGCTTAAATCTTATCATTGATCTTATTTAGGAAAATAAGAGGTGTCATTCTGGGCCAGACTAATTTCATGTAGCCAGGAAATGGCATCATGGAGTATCCTTCAGAACAAATACTGTAATACATTCATTCAATTCCCCAGATATCATTAGTATATAGAATAAACACAATTATGGCCTGAGAGAAGGTTTTAAACTTCTCAAACCTCAAAGCTTGAATATTTGTTGAGTGAAAATTTTAAAATTACATACAATTGCTACCTTGTTCACTTAAATTAAAAAAAGAAAGGGCACTAGATTTTTCTTCTTCTTTCTTATATTAAGGATTTGGCTACTATGACTTCTAGTCTTATGCCCTTCTTCCCCAGTTGTCTTCTAATATACCGTATCAAGTTGTCATTTATGAGGAAATGCCAGATTTTAAATCTGACACTCACTGAACATAGCTTCCTAAGCAACTTCAGAGATTAGTTCTGGTAACCCCCCCAAATAATAGCATCATAATTAGTGCTAAAAATAAAACTAGTGAGTGAGATTTAGGATTTTTTTTTTTTGTTCTTAGAATATATCCCACAAAAGATGTGCAGAAGGTTTTATTCAAAAGACTCTTAGAATAAATCTCTCCTCTAGATGATATTACCAATTTAATGCAGAATTGGGTTTACCTGTTTTATTCTTTTCAGCTTTAGAGTTAGCTTTTCTTTCCTTTTTTTTTTTGAATTAGTTTTTTATTCAGTGCCATATTTACATGGTTTTATGGTCACAATTATATTTAAAGACATATTCAGAGAGGTCTCACTTTTATATCTATTGCCTTCACTCGTTTTCCTCCCACAATTCATAGTTGTTTCTTTTATCAAAAAAGAAAAAAAAGAAGATAGCAGGAAGGGAAAAATGAAGGGGGGGAAATCGGAGGGGGAGACGAACCATGAGAGACTATGGACTCTGAGAAACAAATTGAGGGTTCTAGAGGGGAGGGGAGGGTGGGGGGATGGGTTAGCCTGATGATGGGTGTTAAAGAGGGCACATACTGAATGGAGCACTGGGTGTTATATGCAAACAATGAATCATGGAACACCACATCAAAAACTAATGATGTAATGTATGGTGATTAACATAACATAATAAAATAAAATTAAAAAATAAAATAAAATACCAATAAAAATATAAATAGGGGTATTTCTCTCTATATACTTTTTTCTTATACACACATGTGTGTGTATATTTTTCTCTTCTCTTCTTATGCAGAAGGCAGCATACTGTACACATTGTGTTGTATCTTACTTTTTCATGTCATAATATGTCCTGAAGATCACTCAACAGTATGTAGAGATCTTTCTCACCTCTCTTATGTCTGCATTTTGGGGAGGTGCCATAGTTGATTCAAACCATCTCCTATTGATGAACATCTGGGTTGTTTGCAGTCTAATGTCATTACAAAATACTACCGTAATCAATAACTGTGCAAATGTTGTTTTATATATGTAAGGAAATATCTTTATGTGGATTTCTAGAAGTGAAACTACCTAAATCAAAAGGATCTTGCCTCTGTTGTCTTGGCTGGTAACTTTATTCTTGCATTTCTGAAATATACTCTATTTAGTAATGAATGGTATATAATTATATTTTTCTGTTATTGAATTGTTTGATAACATTTTATTTAAGAGTTTATTAAGGACTGAATCGTGTTCTTCCAAAATTCGTATGTTGGAGCCCTATCCCCCAATGCGACTGCATTGGGAGACAGGGATTTTAAAGAGGTAATTAAGACTAAATGAGGTTATAAGGGTGGGCCTCTAATCCAATCTGACTTGTGTCCTAATAAGAGGAAGAGACACCAGGGGTGTCTGTGCACAGAGAAAAGGTCATGTGAGGGCATAGCAAGAAGGTGGCCATCTGTGAGCAAAGGAGAGAGGCCTCGGAAGAAACCAAACCTGTCAGCACCTTGGTCTTGGACTTCCAGCCTCAAGGGCTGTGAGGAAATAAATTTTTGTTTAAACCACCCAGTCTGTGGCGTTTTGTTATGGCAGCCCTAACAAACTAAAATATAATAAATATAATATAAAGATAATAATATAATATAAAAGTGATGTTTGATTTGGGTTGCTTTTGCTTGTGCAGTTTTTTTTCTCAGATTGGGTATTTATATTATAGTCATTTCATTTAAAAAGGTACTTATGTATTTTTCCTTGTTTCTTTTTTTCTTTTTTTTTTAAAGATTTTATTTATTTGACAGCGAGAGAGGGAACACAAGCAGCGGGAGTGGGAGAGGGAGAAGCAGGCTTCCCGCAGAGCAGGGAGCCGGATGCGGGGCTCGATCCCAGGACCCTGGGATCATGACCTGAGCCGAAGGCAGACACTTAACGACTGAGCCACCCAGGCGCCCCAATTTTTCCTTGTTTCTATGTTCTGGAATAGCTTCTGTGAGATTGAGATTATCTGATTTTTTTTTTTTTTTAAAGATTTTACTTACTTATTTGACAGAGACACAGCAAGAGAGGGAACACAAGCAGGGGGAGCGAGAGCGGGAGAAGCAGGCTTTCCACAGAGCAGGGAGCCCGATGTGGGGCTCGATCCCAGGAGCCTGGGATCATGACCTGAGCCGAAAGCAGACACTTAACGACTAAACCACCCAGTCGCCCTGGGATTATCTGATTTTTGAAGTGTGATATATTTCCCCTGAGAAATCATCTGGGGCTTGTGCTTTTTGGAGGATAGCTTTTGGATACCTTTATTTAATCTTTCAAATTGGACTCTATTTTTTGTTTTGCAGTAGTTTCCTTTGTTTAAAAATTTATTTGCATAAAGTTGTGCAAAGATTTTTAAATTTTCTTCTACTTAAATGATTATTTTGTCCTTGTCATTTCTTGATTACATGTACTTACTTGTTTTTTTCTTGTTTAGATTACCTGCTGTTTGGTATATGTTATTAAAATTTTCAAAGAACCAATTTTATTGATTAGGTGTCTTATTTTTCTAATTCTAACTTGGTAATTTTTGCTTATTTTCCTTATTCTTTTAGTTAAATTTTTGTTTTCTTTCTACTTTTGAGTTAGAAGTTAATTTTATTTGTATCATTTTTTTTATTAACATAAATATTGAAAGCAATGAATTTTCCTCTGATCACTGTTTTACTTGTAGCCCATGGATTAGATATCTGTGTAGTTTATATTAATATTATTTTAGAGATTCTGTAATTTATGTTCACATTTTCCCTTTTCCCCAAGAGGTATTTAATAGAGTTTTCTAAGTGGAAAGGCGGCTTGTTTTTGTTTATGATTTTGTTATTAATTTTTTTTTTAAAGATTTTATTTATTTATTTGAGAGAGAGAATGAGATAGAGAGAGCATGAGAGGGAGGAGGGGCAGAGGGAGAAGCAGACTCCCTGCTGAGCAGGGAGCCCGATGCGGGACTCGATCCCGGGACTCCAGGATCATGACCTGAGCCGAAGGCAGTCACTTAACCAACTGAGCCACCCAGGTGCCCCTATTAATTTTAATTATATTGTACTTTGATCAAAAAATACTCTTTCTGTTATTTTTACTTAATGGAATTTATTGAAGCTTTCTTTGTGGTCTAATACCTATTAGTGTTCCGTACACACTGGAAAAGAATATTGGATGCAGGAGGGATATGGAGACTTTCTAGGTTTCTCAGTTTTAATTGTTCCCTCCTTTTCTGCTATAGTGGAGGAGGAAGGGCTTTAATTTTTTAAGGAGTACCCCTCTTACCTTTTACTTTATTTATTTTTGGTGTGTCTCCTAATCTTCCTGCAATCTTTCTTCAAAGGGGCACTCATGCTAATTTATTTACTTCTTTCCACTCACCTCTAGGGGACACTCTAACTGCTGTATACCTCCATTTCCAGGGTGTTGCCTTTCCCCAGGGTGCCATATCTATTCACACATAATTTACAAGGACACCTCCTCCCCCCACCCCCCCGGCCCCGCCCGCAACCATTTGCTTGGATCTACCATGTCTCAGACCTGTAGTTCCAACTCAGGGTAGGGGCATTCCTTTCTGTGGTGGAATCCTAGTTGAAGTTATCTTTGTTTTGCCACCACTGGGGCCCCCAAACACTCTTCTCCCTTCCTCATAGTCCCTGCCTGTATTAAGAATGAAGAGTCTGAAATTCTATGCTACTCCTAAGCTAACCTGCAAGTTTTATGGATGCTGGTAGAAGACACAAGACTCCTGGATCAGAGATGAAAGACTTTTTTATTAGTCATAGCAATAGCAATGATTAGAGTGTCAGTGCTTTTTTGTTCTGGTTCTCTAAGCCCAATTTCCACAGAGCAATGTAAAGAAGGCCATAGTGTGTCTGCACATGAAGTTGGTTGTTGTATAGGATGGGGACCATAAACTTTGCAAACCCAAATCTTTATACTGGGCGGTAAATAGGCTACACTACATTCCAGATGGTGACACTATATTTATCTTCCAAGGCAAACCAGACTTTTTTCTGCCCCCATGGGGAAATACTGTCCCTGTCTTCTACAGCTGTTTGCTATACAAACATCATCGAAAAGATAATCTGGAACAAAGTGCAATTCAATCCTTGCTCACGAAATGTGCAGAAACTCAAGACCTCATGGGGAATTGTCTCCCAACACTGACTCCATACTGGAGGATGCTCAGAGGCTACCTCTGCTGGTGTCAGGTTTTAGTTTTCCCACTTACATGTAAATTGAAATTTTTTTTCCTGTCTCCTAGTAAAGCTGTTGGCATGGGCTATAGATATTATGTGCTTTCTTTTCATCCCAAATGGGTTTTGGAAGATGTCTGTGATTGAAATTTGGGGACAACCATTATCCTACAGAAATCTGGAAACTCTCTGATAACTTAATTTCATAGCAAAAATTATCTACTTAATAGTAATTATATAAATACTATACATTGTTCTAAATTTTTAAATCCATCTGTAGACAAAATGTGGGAAGCAAAAATAAATATAGGATAGAATGTAAATATTACACAATTCAAAAGATGAACAATTACTATTATTTTTCTTAAAGATTTTATTTATTTATTTGACAGAGAGAGAGACACAGCAAGAGAGGGAACACAAGCAGGGGGAGTGGGAGAGGGTGAAGCAGGCTTCCTGCTGAGCAGGGAGCCCTATGTGGGGCTCGATCCCAGGACCCCGGGATCATGACCTGAGCCGAAGGCAGACGCTTAACAACTGAGCCACCCAGGCGCCCCAAAAGATGAACAATTGTTTTGCCAATAGAAGTTGATAGAAAATAGGCAGAAGAGATGAAGATGTAGATGTGTTAATTTCCTCATCTTAAATAGTGTGTAGTAAATATATATTGCTTACCAATTATAGATAAAGACCAAGTGGAGGGTTGAGGTTAATATTTCACGGTAAAATGTGCTATTGAAAAATTAGAAACATAGAAAATATAAATATAGAAAAGTTGAAATTATGTGACATGACCAAGAAAAATAAGAATGGGAAGAAGAGAGAGGTGAGAGATATAATTGGTTTAAATTCTTTATTTTCACAGTTGGGACGTTACTAGATGCTATCTGGAAGTGATAAAGACATGGAGTTATAAACATTTTATTTAAAAGTAATCAACATAAAAAATAAAAACAAATTATTAAAAAGAAATTTCCTCTGGTAATGGAATAGGAGATGGTTGGGAATGGAACATACAGGTTTTTATTTTATACTCTTCTGTACTATTTTGAATATTTGGTATGGTGTTATAATTTAAAACAATTTTATAGGTTAAAAAAACAATGTTTTAAGGGCTGAGGATTTACCTCTAACAAAATAGCAGTCAACGTAGAAATCATTAGAAGGCTAGAGGCTTCTTCTTCAAGAGATCTAGATTATGGTTTGCTATCATATAGAATCTACAGGTTTTCAGCTGATGACACATAGTCAAAGGCTGAATGAGACATTATGTTTATGGCCTTAGGCTAGAGAATGAGAGACTGGATCAAAACCAAAGCACATTCTGTAGACAAAGTGTGCCATTTCCTTGACTGTTGCAAATGCAGCCATGAAACTATGCAAAAGAAATGCAGAGACTCTCACTGGCTATGAGAATGTGGAAGGCGAGTGGTACCCAATATCACAATTGTGCTGCTCAGAAATGAAAAGGGAAGATGAAATACTACACTCAGTTGATCTTACTTATTATTAATTTCTGGAATTTTATCTTCAGCCCCAAAATGCATTATCAAATGAGGCCTTGTCTATCTTAGTAGAACTTTTTCTAGGAAACCGTAATAAGCAGAAAAGAATGGAGTAATTATATCTGTGTTTCAATTCCAGTCTCTTCTCACTAGAATTCTTGTGCTACTTAGATTCTCTTAGGCTTAACTTTTTCATTAGAAAAATGCATATGGGGGACGCCTGGGTGGCTCAGTCGGTTAAGTGTCTGCCTTCGGCTCAGGTCATGATCCCAGGGTCCTGGGATTGAGTCCCGCTTTGGGCTCCTTGCTCAGTGGGGAGCCTGCTTCTCCCTCTGCCTCTGCCTGCTGCTTGTTTGCTCTCTCTCCTTCTCTGTCTCTCTGACAAATAAATAAATAAAATATTTAAAAGGAAAAAAAAAAAGAAAAATGCATATGGTACTCTTAATTTCATAGGGTTGTTTTAAAAATTGAACGAGAGATAGTGGATCCATGCAGCTGCTTTCTTAGCCTCATTAACCTGACTTTTGCCTTTGTTATAGAAGATGTAAGGTAGGAGATTCTATATTGTTAAAAATCAGAAAATGGTGAGTACATTCATCAGTCCTTTCAATACATATTTACTGAAGGATTACTATGCACTTCACTGTGCACTGCGCTAGGAACTGGGATATATGCTTGAGAAAAACAGGCAAGATGACTGCCCTCATCAAGCTTATCCTCTAGTAGGGAAGATGGACATTGACCAAAGTATCCTGTAATAATTTAGACTGACATAAGTGCAGTGAAGGAACCCAGTTTTGTGATACCAGGTAACAAAGAAACAAGGTTTAAACTAAACATTCAGGACTTCTCAGAAAAAGGGATAGTTAACCTGAATATGAGGAATTAATAAGAATTATATAGAAAAAGAAAGGAGTTTTCTAGGCAGAAGGAGCAGTATGAACGAAGGTCACGGGCTAGGGGAGCGAACTGTAACAAGGTCAAGAATGCCAGAGAAGGCTGTGTGAGAAGTGCAGAGAGTGAGGGTAGAACAGTGAGGGTGTGGCTGGGGCAAAGGGTGTACTCTTTCTGGTCCCCAAGGACACCTACTACTTTGCCCTGTAAACATTTGATACATATGTGATGAAAATAATAATCTCTGGGTATTTTTTAAGCACTTTTTTCTGAGTTAGGCACTTTACATGTATCAATTCATGGAAATCCGTCAACCCTCCAAATGCCCTTGAGAAGTAGCTACATCCCTGTTTTACTGATGAGGGAACAGCTGGTTATGTGGTAGAGCTTAGATTGGATGCCAGTTGCTAAGGTCAGTTCTCTTAGTCATCACATTGTAATTAATGCCTTTCAGGAATGAATGAGTGAATGAATGAATGAATGAATGAATGGAATCATTTTGATTTGAGATCCTCCAGACTAAAATGTGAGCATGTTTTCTTTGAACTTTTGTACATTAGTTTGATGACTTGCTGCACTTGGTGAGCACTTTATTACGAGCTAAAATAAGGACTATTTACTGAGCACTTATGTGCCAGGCACTATGCAAAAACTATACATGCATTATTTCAGTTGTTTATATAGCCATAAACCAAGTTAGTCTGTGAACTCGTTGAGATGGGGGCCTTGACTTATTCATCTTGGAACCAACAGTGCTTGGCCTATTGTTTGTCTTCAATAAATCTGCTTTTCCTTTTCTGTCCTTTTACTCCATATTTAAGTGCAATTTTAATTGCTTAAGTGCAGGGAGAAGGAGTAGGTGACCTTTTAAGAACTTCCAGAAGCTGTAATTCTGAATGTCCAATCAAACTGCTGTTAACTCAGACTGCATTTTAGTATGTAACAGCAGGCTTAGTTAATTGAAAGATTGTCCTTAAATTCAAAAAAGGCTGATGCAGAAAGATGCTTATAATTTTCAGCCAAATGTACTTTCTCTAAAATGTGCTTTCACATGCCTAATGAAGTTGTTTACTCTGATACTCCATCCACACTGAAAAGAGTTGGAAATATATATTTTTAAAGAGGAGATACTGTTGCAAGACTTTTATGGTTATTTATCTGGGTTCTAATCCACCTGAAATGATTCTATCCTCAGGCATGCCTCAGGCCAAAACAATGTGAGAAGAGCTAAGGCTGACCACAACCCCCAGTTCCCCATATCCTTCTATTTATAAAACTAACATCATAAAGAGAGGTTGCAAAATATTGAGGTTCAAAATTAGTTGCAATAAAATAAATTCTAAGCATATAATAAGGCATTAAAAAAAGTGATTGCTACAATACAAGTCAAATCACCTACAGTTAAATATATACATATAATATATATTACTTATAAAGCTATTAATCCAATTTAACAACATCTAGGGCATTTATGTTAAGAAATTGCCAAAAAGCACTAAATGGAATTTACAGAGATGAATAAAAAGCTTAATTATGAAGTAGACTTGGGATATTCCAGTTGGTAAATGAGGCTGTGAAATTGCCTTTTGTTAAAGAGAAGTATTAATGACTATGTTAGTACTTGACTAATATTTTATGATACTTAGTCTGCTGGTATGTGAAATGCTTCATACATCATCCTAAATGATAGTTTAGAAATAGTTTTAATGCCTATTTTATACCTTGCTAGTGAATTACAATCTGTTGAGACTGAATATCTGTTAGAATAATTAAAAAATGCAATATGTATGGTTAATGATAATCAAGAGAAATTATTGAAGCTTGCACAGTGTCCTTTTAATCAGTGCATTCTGATTTGCGGTATGTATGTGATATCTGATCAGATGGAAAGCTGTAAACCGTATCCTGACAGTCACCAACACACATTTAGATGCCAAAAATACTCACAATTTAATAATAACATGACAGAGAGGGCAAGGGAAACTTGGTGTCTACCAATATTTACTTTCAAAGAAGCTGCAGTTTGAATATAAAAAGAAGTAAACACAGTATTCCTTGCAAAGAGAAGCTTTGTAAAATGAATTTGCATAAAATTAGATGAATTAGTTGTGTTCATTCCTTCTGGGGTCCTCCACAGGGTAGTTCTGTCTCCCTTTGCTTCTTCCATGTGGGGTTAGTCCACAATTTAGCTCTTAGCTCTTTGGTCTCTTGTTGTTACAGCTGCTTTGAACTTAGGGGTTACATCTTCAACTTATATCTTTATGTGAATAGTACTTAAATCCCACATTCTCAACCTTGGTTTTCACAACTTCAGTCTCCTACCTCTTGCTTCTAGAGGAGCATTTCAGCTTGATTTCCCAGCTATCGTTTCAGTTTATTTAGTGTCTAAAATGGCACTTGTCCTTCCTGGCTCTTCTTTCAGGCATCTCTCTCTGTCAGTAACTCCCAAGCTAGTGTTCCAGCTCGGTCCCGGAGTGCTTATTTCTGTCAGAATGGCCACCTCTCTTTCCCACCCAGGCCTGAGAACCTCAGGATATCTGCTTAGCCCTTGCTATGAATGTTAGTGTCAAAGCTAGCTGGGACTGGAGTAGATGCTGGAGATAAACAGATGAATAAAATCTACGTCCTGCTCTCAAGGAACTCTCCGACCTGCACATCGGTTTCCTTCCCTGTGTCGTTAACCATATAACACTCCAGTGTGACACTGTATGAATATGAGCAAAGTGCTTCAAAGGCCTTGGGCCTAGAATTATTGGAGGACTTCCATAAGAAGGAATCCCAGAAGAGTCTAGATGTATACAAGTTTTGAAGGCTAAGATTCCCATTGAGAAGTGGGTGGGAAACTTTGCAGACAGAGAGACTTGCATGACAAAAATTAGATTTTCTCTGTAATTTCTCTTGTATTTTTTCACTCCTGCCTGTATACTGCTAAAACCTAGTCTAGATTTTAATACACTCACGACTGGCTGGGCAATCTCTTCAAGTTCTGGTTTTAGGCTTAGTCTTCTTCTAACCTATAAACATGGTATACACTAATTTGCCCAAATTTGTTTACATTCTATAATGTTTTATCATAATATGATTCAGAAATCTTAACCTGGACATCAGTGCCTTTATAGTCTGACACTCAACTTCCATTGTAATTTTATTTCTTATCAATAGAATGCAATGAACAATAAATAAATAAAACAAGAAACCCAAGAAAAGTCATATGTTCTCCAAAAGGGGCCTACTTGTTGTTTTCTAAGGATTCAGTGGGGGGCGGCAGGGATTATGTAGTTTGTAGTTCTGGAGTAAAGAGAGACCTGAGTTCCAATCCTAGCTGTGTGACTTTGGGCTGGTTATTCCACCTCTCACTGCATTAGAGTCCTCATTTGAAAAGGAGATGATTCATAAATACATCTTTTGTGTGACTCTGAGCCAGGAATTCTTTCAGGCACTAGGGATATTGTGCTTGAACAAGTCTCAGCCTTCCTGGAGCTTGCACTAAAGAAGTAAACAAGTTAATAAGTGAGATAGGTTTCCATAATGAAACTGTCATGAAGAGAATGAATCAGACTAATATGAGAGTGGGAGACAGGACAGAAGTGGTGGGAAGGCCATTTTAGATAGGGTGGTCATGAATGGGCTCACGGTGGTACTAATGTTATAGAGTTTCTGTGAGGATTAAATGAGGTAACAGTGCCAGGTTTATAGTGGCCCTCCAAGGAACACTAGCTATGATATTATCCCTGTTCTTAACTCTCTGAATCTTGACTTACACTATTTTCCCCATCTGGCATGTGCATCCTCCTCTCCGCTCATCCATCCCCTGCAATTTCTTCAAGGCATGTTTGAAGCCCTGCCTCCTTCACAGCCTTGCCTTCTTCATGCTCTTGCATTATGCATTCCAAACCCCAGGAATCAACAATGCTCTGACTTAAAAAGGACTTGCATACATTTGGCATTTAATCATGAGCAGCCTTGAGAACTCTCTTGACTCACATTACTTTGAATTTTTGTATTATGATTTAACTTTCCTGAAATGAGTATTTGTTCTTCCCAAGACATATAATAAGTTCTCGAAGAACAGGGAAAGACCTGTGCTTTGGGCTTAAAAAAATGGAGAGATTACGTATATTAAAGAGATTTAATAGATCTTTACCTATACATTAACAAAATACTTTCAAGCCTTGACTAAAAACCCCCAGAGTAGAAGGAATTACTCTGCATAGAGTTATGTGGCCTGGAGACCTGGAGATCGGTATGGGCAGTTTAGATCAGTATTTAGATTGGCCTTCAAAGTTTGAGGATATAAATTCACAAAAAATTCTAGTTTGATGGCTTTTTCTCACTGTGAAAATGTGTCCTGTTTTGTAGCAGTTTCAACAGTATTTTATATGTTTATCAGAATATTGTATTATAACCACAAAGGTGATGCCACGCATAGCGTGCTGAGAGTGAGATTTACATTCCTAACTGGAAATGCTGTTTATTTAAAGAACATAGACAATTTGAAGAGCATGGGCATTTAGGACTGTACATTATTGCTTTGCTGCAGGAAAAAAAAGAAGCTGAAAAAAAATGGCAGCCACAGCACTTTATGGCCACAGCTATCATCTCGATGAAGTGTCTGGTTCATTTCCCAAATTAGGTAATTGCAGCCATGAAGAAATACTGATGTTTCCTCGGTGTCAGGGAGTCAATAGCATTATCTTTGTCTACAAAGCACAGCCCATAAATGCTAAAGTTTCTCTGTGTTTTTCCGGGTAATTCTTTTTTCATGAAATGAACTCTTACCCACCAGAGCAAACAAACACCACACCAGCTCTTCATATACACAACCAGAGAAGGGCAAGCAATTATTCAGTGTCTGCGGCTCAGTTATCATCGTTCTGTGTGTGTGTGTGTGTGTGTTTAAGTATTTGTCTAGTTTCTTTTGTTTCATGTTCGCTTGGTCTTTCTTACAAATAAAACAAAAGCTTAAAAAAACAGGATCAATATGGTAGAAAAAGAAACTAAAGAAAAACCGAAGGGCAGAAAATAAAAACCATTAAAAAAGCATCATCCAGGAATAACCATTTCTGGTCTCTTATTACATATTTGCCCACATTAATTTCTGTGCATGAATGTATACAGTTTTATAAAGGTTGCATTTTATTCGAGCTGTCGGTGACCTGCTTTTCCCTTAAGAATGTTCTGTGAACATTTCCATGTCCCCAAATACTCCACAGTGGTGTCCTTTTTATGGCTTCTTGGATCTCTCTTACAGACATGCCTGAATATATTGAGCTAATACCCTGCTTTTGTTCATTTATTATGTTTTCAGTTTCCTTCTCTATAATACAAGGATCATTACAGATTGAAGTTTAATATAGTCTTGATTTTTCTTCCGATTCTTGTTATTTCATTTGTGTGTGTTCATGAATGTCTATATATATGTGTGTGTACACACACACACACACACGTTAGGCATAGCTTCTAAGTTACTACTAGCATTTAGCTACAGAGTTATCAATCCGTAATCCCATATATGAAATCTTTGAGGCCATATGTGCTATCATAATTTAGAATTTTTAGCATTTAGAGAGTGGGTATACCATGTATTATGTGCATTGCCGGTGGGGGGCTGAAGCAACATCCGGAAATCAAACTTACAAATATTTCTAAAATAAAACGTAGGAGCATTCACACTAAATGGATAAATAAGCCCATGTGATTTGAGTCACATTTTGCCACCACAGGAATTTTGGAATTATCTTATGAAAATATTTGGTTTTCAGATCTGTTTGGGTTTTAGAATTGTGGATAAAGATTGGAAACCTGTAGTACTGATAAAATGCATTTCAAATGCAGACTGATATTTAGAGTCAAATGAAACTATAATGCAGTTCACATTTTACACTTTCTTATTTCAATAAAATAATATCAAAAATACCTGGAGGGGAAAATCTACTTAATATACCTCTTTTCTTTTTTTCTAAATTTGGTCTTAGGATGGTGCACAAAATTCTTCCCAGCCTCAATCTAATTGAAATCACAAGAGCTTTTGAGCTTCTTAAGGCGCACTCCTTTCTTCCTTCCTTCCTTCCTTCCTTCCTTCCTTCCTTCCTTCCTTCCTTCCTTCCTTCCTCCCTCCCTCCCTCCCTCCCTCCCTCCTTCTCTCTCTCTTTCTTTCTTTCTTTCTCTCTCTCTCTCTCCCTCCCTCCCTCCCTTCCTTCCTTTCTTTCTCTCTCTCTCTTCTTCCTTCCAATTCTTTCCTTCCTTCCTTCTTTTCTTTTCCTTTCCTTTCTTTTCTTTTCTTTTTCTTTCTTTTCTTCTTTTTTGACAATTAGCCCTAATCTAGAATAATCAAATTCTGTATCGCACATAAACTTTTCAGATTAAGAATTATTTAAGGATACTAAGCAAAACATATAAAGATGACTAGCAGGTAGGAGAACAGAAAACCCAACTGAGTGTGATACTAGCTGCATGACATGGTCTGAACAGGACTTACAGGAAGAGCCCTACCTACCACACAGTGGATGGAGCCCTCATCATGAACAGGAGGCTCACACCAGTGGTCATACAAACTTGTGTCTACTGGGGGATCCTGCAGGATATGTAGACAGGGATCCTCTAGCTGCTGGGGGTAATGATCCCCAATAAATGCCTATAAGCACAATGCGAGACACCCCAAGTGTAGCTCTTCTGAGCATCTGCAGCCGCAGCAATAACACATGATGAGAAAGAGGCTCTGTGTTGCTGCTTCATGGAGCATCTCCCTGGTCTAGCCTGCAGCAGAAGAATGATGTTTTTCAATCCCAACAGAAATGAATAGAAATCTGAATACTCCTTGGGTTTAAGTGAAAGAAGATCAAATGGGCACACGACATTTTTTTTCTTATAGATATATGGACCAGGGGGATTCAATGACTGCTCTCTACTTACCTGTGTATGGTAGAGATTCCATGGATCTTGAAATCGCTTCACTGTTTCAGAATTGCCAATTTGGAACATAATTAGTTCCATCTAAAAGCTTAAAAAGTCTCATAAAAAAATAAAGGCTATTACAGCCCTAGTATCATATTTCTTTAAGGGGAGGGCTACTGGTCCCCAAACCAAGATTTTTGAGTTATGGTTAATAAACATACAAATCTTATCAATCCAAATGTAAGTGAATAGATCACATTTCCCAAAGGGAAAAATAATGATACGAATGCCATTATATTATTATATATTAATATGTTATTATTATTATTATTATACGGTCCTGTTATCTTTAGACCAGATTTTCTGTCGGAAATGGCTGTGATCAGTTCTTAAAGCAGAGGAGTCTGAAGCCTGATGACATGCCAGGAATTGGCAGAGACCCAGAGGGCATGCTCTAGGAAGATTCTGGGAGATAGATGTGAAATTAAAAAATGGAAAAACAGGGTTTTTTTGCCTTTGTTCACTGTCACGTACATTAAATTCCGTAAGCGTTCTAGCATGCACATGTAGCTTTCTTAGGTGAAATTTAGATATGAATCATTAGAAGTTTTGAGTCTTTCTTCATAGAAGTGTATGATCTTTGAGGCAGAGGGAAAAAACAAACACGTAAAGACAACCTCAAGTCAGTAAGATACATGATTAGTTACATATGATTAGTATGTAAGTTATGGCATGAGTGATGTTGATTCTAACTAATTATCTTTGAAATCCAGACAGGGCAACTCTAGTTTGTAATTGTCTCCAGGGACTCAGGGTTGGAGGAGCAGAATCATAAGGGGAGAGGACTGGACATTGGTAGGAGGGTGGGCAGGAGAGGAGAGGGGTCATTCCAGGCGGAGAGGAGTGTTGGGTGACCAGGTGAGCTGCACACAGCTAAAAAGACTAGAGTGCTCTTGTGTCTCCTCCCACAGCAGTCTCCATGTTGCGGGTGACGAGTAATTTATCTTTGGGTCTTGAAAGTAATTTGATTTCATCATTTTTGGAGGCACAGTCTTTGTTAAAAGGCACACCAATAACTTTAAAAAAGGTATTAACTGTGTATTATTTACCGCAAGTGTATTTCTCTGGTATAAATCTGCCTGATTTATGCAGCAGGATGAGAATTTTTATTGCCATTATATATTGTTTAGGGATGAAGGTTACAATCTGTCACAATATCTCTTTGAGTCCAAATTCTGGCTAATTAATTCTTTTTATGATGATAAATTTCATTTTATGCTTCACTTGTATTATATTTTATCTCATAAAATATAAATGTAATAAATGTAATAATAAATGAATATAATAAATATAATATAAACAAATAATTATTTTATGATTCACTTTCATCATATGATTCATATTTTAGTGGGTGTTTCTGATAATGTGCTAGGTTTCCTAATATTTATTTTTAATAAAAAAGAGATTGCTGAATTGATTGTGTTAAGGTATAGTGTAGTGTTTAAGAACAGATCAGAAAGGCTGGGATTTCAATTGCCGGTTCACCGGCATCTCTATGATTTGGGCAGGTTATTTAACTTCCCCAGACCTCAATTATCTTATTTGTACAATAGAAATAGTCACAGTAGCTACACTTGCTCTGAAGGTGAAATGAAGTAAGACATGTAGTTGCACTGCCTGACCCATAAGATATTTTCAGTAAGTGCTGATTAGTTCTGTTGTGATTGTTGTGCAGATGTTGATTATGATGCCTTTAGTTTTAGCTGCTATAGAATCTAGTGACTTTATAAATGATTTCACTTCTTTGAGTGTTGTTTTCTCCAGTTGTACAATTTTGCTAGAAGGTCTTTCGGTTTCCTTAGCTGGAAAGTACTACGAATCCATTCTGCATTTCCACAAGCCCTTCAACAAAATCCTTAAGTGAAAAGAGAGATTACCTACGATAACGTAACAAATATGTTTTGAGATTTGGCATTTTTTCTGGGCTAAGAATAACTGCAATTCTTTGGGGTTAAAGTAATAAAAATGTAAACTCTCAGTATCTGTGGAGCTACTGAATATGCTCCATTCTTTGCAGGTTGTCCTGATTTCTTAAGAACATGGGCACTCAGAATAAACCGTATTAATACCTTGAAATGACATAATCAACATTAGTATTTATCATATGTCATATTTTCTTATTATAGAAAGAACAGCCCTTCAGTGTTAACTGAGAAAACTTCCATTTGGAGCTATATTGGGGAGTGACTTTTTAAAGAAAATATTTTATTAAATAAAATCAATCATCACATGAGGAGCAAAACTACCATCAGCAGAGTCAGTAAGCTTAGTGGGGATATGTGTGGACTTTGGAACCAAATGCCACAGGTTCATTTCAGGATACCCCTTGCTGTCCCTTTGGGCAAATTGTTTAACCTCTCTATATAGTCCTTGCTGTCTAAAATTCTGCATATATAAATATAGTAAAAATATATAAAACAGCTTTATCGAGATAGAATTCACACCACATACAATTTGCCCATTTGAAGTGTACAAGTCAATGGCTTTTAAATATATTCACAGAGTTTTGCAATGTTTGCCACAACCAATTTTAGAACATTTTCATTACCCTCAAAAGAAATCTCATACCCAATAGCAGTCACTGTCTGTTCCTCCAACCTAATCAGTCGTAGGCGGCGACTACCCTACTGTTTTAATAGCTTTGCTGATTCTGGATATTTCCTATGAATGAAATCATGTGAAATACATCTTTTGTGTCTAGTTTCTTTCATTTAGCACAGTATTGACAGGGTTCATCTATGCTGTAGTATTTATCAGCAGTTAATTCCTTTTTATTGTCAAGTAATATTTCTTTGATGGATATATTATATTTTATTTACCCAGTCATCAGTTAATAGACATTTGGGTTATTTCCACCTTTTGGCTATTTATAAACATCTCTCTAAGTTTTTGTGTAAACATGCATTCTCATTTCTCTTGAGTATATACCTAGGAGTGGAATTGCTGGATCACATGGTAACCCTATATTTAATCTTTCAAGGAAGCGCCAGACTGTTTTCCAAAAATACTGCATCATTTTACATTCCTACCAGCAGTGTACACGGGTTTCAATTTCTCCACATCCTCACCGACACTTGCTATTACCTGCCTTTTTGATTATAGCCATCATAGTGGTGTGAAGTGGTATCTCATTATGGTTTTAATTTGCCTTTCCCTGGTAGCTAGTAATCTTGAGCATCTTTTATGCGTTTATTGTCCATTTGTATGTCCTTGGATAAATGTCTGTTCAGATCCTTTGTCCATGTTTAAATTGGGTTATTTCTTTAATATCATAAGTTTGAGATAATTATGTGAGTGCATTAAGTACTTAGAATGGTGTCTGGTATGCAGTAGATGTGCAATAATATTAAGTATTAGTATTATAACCTCATTTAAAATTATGCTATTTCACTGAAAAGTCTAGGAAACTTAAAGGCTTTATTTTGAGAAAAAGAGATGACTAAGGGAACTCAACTGCAAAGAGGAAATGAACTTGATTTTTATTGTTCCTTATTCAATGTTTAATTGTTTTCTCCCCAGGGATTATTGTAATGGGCTTAATTAAAATAAATTAATAAGAGTTTTTGTACTTTTCTTTCTTTAAAATAAATCCAACTTACTAGTTGAAAGCCATCCTAAAAATAAACTGTTGCTATATAGAGTAGAGAAAAGCAATTCAATGAATAGATTTGTTTATCCTGATAAAAGGATTTTTAATAATGGAAAGGAAATGCTCACTTTATGTGTATATGTTAAAAAATTCAAGCTATTCTGAGAGCAAAATGTTTCACTTTAATAATTGCAACAAGTCTTCTTACTATTTCAAGTTATGAGATGTTTCATTTCTATTTTATAAACTCAGAACAAGATTCTTTTTGAGAACGCTGACACATCATGGAAGGCATAGATTAAAGTCATGTTTACAGATGCAAGTTTTATCATTTTTAAAATAAAATAAGATATTTTCATTTTTAGCAAAATCATTTCCTGTATAACCATTATGATCACAGAAAAGAAGATGGAATAAGCATTTGGAGTCATAGAAGGTAAACAGGAATAGCCATTAGCTGCTAATGGAAAAAAGTTCAGCAGGGGCATTAAATCTGTATTACAGAGCCACCAATTTGTATTTTATCATATTGATAATGAATGCCAACATTACCATTGAAACGAAACTGGGCATTCTCTCTTCAATCCCAATAGAGAGTTTAAATCAATAATGCCCACATTATCCATCTACGTGCATATCTATATATGCACATGTACTTTTAAGCTACGAAATCATATAATGTGTTTCACTTTCATTTCAAATCTTTAACACAGTGATGTACTTCTCTGTTCTTCCAATCAATTTATTCTGTTAGTGTTTTTCAGCATTTTAAATCCCTGAGCTAAGTCAATAATGTTGATTACTTACCATAAGCACTGTAAACGCTATTCTAATACAGGTTATTTGCAATTTGACATCCTCATCTATATGCATTATTCTGCTAGGAAAATTAAATGAAACCCTTGATTTAGAATCTGAAATACTTAGAAGTAATGATCCTGTTTACTGATTGACTGAAGTTGTGGTTTTTAAGCACTACTTAATAGAGGAAACAAAAAGCAATATTCAAATAAAATGGAAGCATCTGAGTTACTTTAGAAAGCATTCATAGTCAAAAAATAATAGGCTTTTATTTTATTTTTCCCTGATTATGCCTCAGTGCTGCTTAGCCAACAGTTATTTAGCTCAGTATTACCCATTTTTTTGAGATGCACGATCTTTCCAAACTTAAATTTAATGAATCCTATCTAAAAGCAATTCTAAGATTAGAACATTATTTGCATAAATCAAGTTTTCTGTTACATATTTGTTTAAAATACATTATTAAAATGTACTTCTAAAATATCTTTAATATGTATCTTTTAAAAAGGGTTAGTTTTATTTACAATCTAACTTATCTTTTACAATATTATGTATATGACATTACAGGGGCATTTATCATAGATCACCCTCTTTCCACATTCAGTGAGATACTATAATGTTTATGGATATTTGTAGAAATTAAAAAAAAATTGCAGAAAAGCCTTCCATGAAAATTGAAGCAACATTTAAAATGCCTTTGTTTTCTTTATCTTCTGTCTATATAGTTGGTCTCAATCTTCTATTTCAAACGGGAATATCGTCTAAAATCAACCATTCACATTCAATTGCACCAGGTGTAGTTAGATATTCAGCATTTGACTTAGTCTCATGGATCCATTGAAAACTGGAAAGGAGTAAACTTATTTCAGAGAAGACAAAATAAAAATAAAGCTCCCAAAGTATAGTGTTTTGAGTTGAACAAAATGTAAATAACAAAATAATTGAAGAAATAAAATAATTGAAGAAATCTATTTGGTTCTAAATAATTTCTTGTATAAAGGATTAATTTACATTGAGTTGAACATTTGAGTTTACTGATAATTCCAAACAGTAAAATATCTTTTGTCTCTGCGACTAGTATCTTCCGGTTGAAGTACATTAGACAAAATAGAGGTATTATGCATTATTTTGAATATTTGCTGCCATAAAAATTAAGTAGACTATCAAATACTTGAAATAATTAAAATACTAATTAGTATTTTAAAACTACAGATATGATCTATAATATCTGGTTTGTGTAGTTTTAATTATTTTTATTGTCAATTTCATTAATTTTACTTTAATTTTTTAAAAAAAATAATTGATGTCCATAGTGGAGACATGAAGACAATTTACATGCAAGTATTTACATTTTGGCAATAAAAAAAAATATGGGTAGATAGTCTTCAGGAGGATACCTTTGAGGGAAATAAGCAGTTTTAACTTAGGGCGACGAACAGTAAACATTTCTCCTCTCTCTCATTAGGCTGCTGTAAAGATTAAAGGAAGAACTTTAATATGGCAAAGTGGAATGACTGCTCACTAAGTCAGGGAGTGATAGACAAAAGTTGTCATTGAACTTTACCTGTAATGTATAATGTTGGAAGGATTTGAAGGATGATTTTGCTTTGTGTTTTAATGTACTACTTGTTCAGTTGGACATTCAAGGGATATACTGTATTAGGACAAGAAGCTGGAATTTAAAGTACATACTATACAAACACACATGTATGTATGTGTGCATATATATTTAATTTTGAAAATGTTGGGTCAAGGAAACAAAGACTTAGAATAAATACGTCAAACCTTTCTAAAACAATTCAAAAGTTAAACAGTGTAAATTAGGACATGCTTTACACACATACACACATGCCTGTGTAAAGTAGATTTCCAATTTCTAACAGGGTGGGTCAAGAAACTGAAGGTTTAGTATAAATAAGTCAAACCTTTTTAAAACAAACAATTCAGAAGTTAAACAGGTTAAATTAGGACATGCTTAGTGGATGATGACAAGTATTTCTTTTCAACACTATTAATGGAAAAAAAATAAGATAGGAGACACCTAACGTGTACTTTAGGCTTTGAAGTGGAAATGCCTGTAGGGGTTCTGTATTTTGTTAAGTACTTAGAGTTGGTCAACACCTAGACATGATAAGGAGATTAAGTCCTGATTAAACTCCTATCAGTAGAATTCAGATACGTGATCTGGTAGGACAAGAGCTCTAATCAAGTGCTCTTGTTTGTCTGTCATTGGCTCAATATCAGATACAATCAGTCACCCTTTCTTCTCTTCCAAACACAGCTCCTTCAACTTTGGTTGTTTATAAATTAAATTTGAAAGTACTTGTTTCAGCTATGTGTACGGATTCCATCTATCCGTGCTTAGGTAAGATTATGGCATGGAATAATAAGGACAGATACTAGGCTAGAAGATGCCTATAAAGATTAAGTTATTTCCCCCCTTTCCCAACAATTAGCAACACTAGACTGTTTAGCAGAGATCAATTGTAATTGAGGAACTGCGAAAGGGCAATAAACAAATTACTGGTGCTTTCACCGAAGTCTGAAGCCTGTTGGTTTACAGAACCTCTGTTATTTAATCCAGAAGCCCTGTAGGTTGTAAATTATCCATTACAGTTGTCACTAGGCCCTTAAACAGAAGTTATGTACTAGTTTAAAGACACAGGAAAAGAGAGTCTCCTGGTCTTTGTCTCACACAAAACACACTGTATAGAGTTGGATCAATTTAAAATTAAACACTAATCTTTTCAAGTGATGTAAAAAAGTTTAGAGGTTCAGTAGGATAAATGAGAAAATATAATTGGGCCTGTTCTTCTAACTAAAACTCTGATCCAGAAGCTTTATATATATATATTCTATCTGGAAGTTGTGCACCAGAATTTTACTTATGGTTAATATTGGCCTTTCTAGTGTTTGTTTGTTTTCAGTGAATGTGTATCATCAAAAAAAAAAAAAAAATCATTTTATGTGTAGAATGGATGAAAGTATGTTAACAGGTGCTTGTGTTTTTTTTTAAACTGTAACTTCACTGAGGTAGATACACTTTGTTTAATTTTCATAAGAAATATTTTATAGAGGGCGCCTGGGTGGCTCAGTTGGTTAAGCGACTGCCTTTGGCTCAGGTCATGATCCTGGAGTCCCGGGATCGAGTCCCGCATCGGGCTCCCGGCTCAGCGGGGAGCCTGCTTCTCCCTCTGACCCTATCCCCTCTCATGCTGTTTCTCTCTCTCTCTCAAATAAATAAATAAAAAACTTAAAAAAAAGAAATATTTTATAGAGTACCTTTCATAAAGTAGCAAACTTAAGTTTCCATATTCTTAATGGAAAATTCCTTTGGCTGAAGAAAACTCCCTTATATATGCTACAATTAGTTCACTTAGTTGTGAATTTCCCCTTTTACTGACCAGATGCTTCACTTTAAGGACATTCATCCTTAATAATAATTTATAAAGGATAAAAGAACTTAATAGATATGCTCCTTAGAAATGTGTCAATAATCATGATAGTAAAATGACAATATTTCCACAAATAAACAAAATGGGTCTGCTAGATAAAATCTATAGCATTGCTTAGCATATTCCTTCTGTGTTCCATAATGTAAAACTTGAGATGCCACTTTTCTCTTATAAGTGATTGAAGAAGAGCCATCTGTCATCTCCAGCAAATTCTGCTCTACCCTTTGCTTTTATTTCCCCAGCAGATCTTAATAGAAAAAAAAAATTCATGGAAATGAGAAAAAACTTGGTGACAGAAGCAACCCTTTGGAATAGGGGCAAAATCCTTTTCTCTAATTTGTGCTGCAGGCTTTTCTCTTTTTTCTTGTTTTTTAATAAATTTTTTTTTCTGCATATTCTTTTCTCATCTAATATACAGACTTGCTGTTTATTGAGGTGTAAGTTTTGTTTGTCAAATGAGTATCTGCACAATTGGGAGTCACAACAGATATGTGACAAGTCATCCTGGGAATAGACAATGCAAAGTATTACCACAATTTGCAATATAGATTTTTGTTTTATTACAGCAGAATAGAATAAGTAGTCCAAAGTAATTTTTTTAAAAAGAGAAATTTCTGGGCTTTTGAATGTTGACTATGTCTGGGGGAAAGGTACAAACTGGATGTCAGCATGGCCAAGAAGGCTGTTGTAACCCCCAGAGGTCTTAATGGTTATGAGTGGCTGCACATTAAATTTAAGTGGGATGGTCCACGTTGATTATGAAGATGGTCGAACAGATTATGTGAACAGAGTGGGGCAATCTATCGTCCTATTAATTATATATGAATCTCTTTACTGGACCAATGTGGGTGCCCATTTAATTAAATTAGTCATGTGAGTGCCATCTTTTCACTTTGGTTGTATTATTTGCCCCAAATTATTATCAGATGGCTTCCATGAACTACTTACAGAGTCTCAGGAAGAAGTAAGATGCACATTTTACTGTCTATTGATGAAAAGTCTTTGATAGTTCTGAGCAAAAAAGAGATGCCTTCATCTTCTTTCTTCCTCCTCTACATCCTCCTTCTCCTCTTCCTTCCTACAGAAGTAATAATAATAATGATGATCATAAATAATAAGCAATAGTAGTAGTTTCTCTTTTAAAGTAACTAAGATTTTACTTCCATTTAAAAAGTAGACAGGCTATCTTCAATTGCATCTACCTTGGAAAATATTTTCCTTATCAAATAATTTTTTACCAAATAAATATTTCACTTGGTAAAGTTCAAATAGGTTAAGAAGAAATTTACAAACCAAATGTTTGTTTTATTCAGATGTGTTTTGAGTGGAAAGACAAATTTTGATCATTGTGGCAAAAGACTACCTTGCTGTGTGAGCACAACAAAGAGTACATTGCTGTTAAGAACTAGCCCCATGGTCCCTGCAAGGTGTTCTTTCGTGCCAACGATGTCTAATCATTAGAAATTGAGCAGACTGTTAGCATGAATTTGCCTGATTAGGAAGTAAACAAACATTTCATACAGCAAAAGCTTCAAAAGCATTCTCTGCTGATCTGTCCTGACAATACTAAATTTGTCAATGGCTAAAGACTGACAAAACCGTATTTTCTTAATGACACAATTTGACAATGGATTTTTTGCAATTTTAATTCTGAGAGACCTTCTGAATGGTGTAGTGCATATGCTAAATCATTAAGATGTCTAGAACACTTTGATCTTATGGGGAGACACCTGAATAGCATATCTGGTATTGATAGTTTATGATCTGTCTTCATAAAGGAAAATATGAAGTATGTGGCTATATACTTACATAAAATAGAGATTTAGGTTGAGATAGTGACTTTACAACTCAATTTTTCAATTGTGACATCTATACTGATTAATGAATTCAAGAAGGTTCACTTAGTTGTGATTCATTAAACTATCAGCATTTGTTCATTTCTTAATTTAATTCTTAGTAACTTTTAAAAAGTTTTCATGCATAATTGTGATGATTTTTTAAACTAAAAACATAAAAGTGATGATTTTTTAAACTAAAAAGTAACACTAAAAATCAACAAAGTGGGGCGCCTGGGTGGCTCAGCCGGTTGTGTCTGCCTTCGGCTTAGGTCATGGTCCCAGGGTGCTGGGGTTGAGCCCCGCATCGGGCTCCCTGCTCGGTGGGCAGCCTGCTTCTCCCTCTCCCTCTGCCTGTCTCTCTGCCTACTTGTTCTCTCTCTCTCTGTCAGATAAATAAATAGGATCTTTAAAAAAAAAAATCAACAAAGGATAAAAAGGTAGTTATTTGATTCATTTACTATGATTCTCTGCCTCATGGAAAGAAAACTATAGTAAAACAATCTCAGAACTGACAAACTTTTAGTGTTTGTTTATCTATAAAAATGCTTTTAATCTGTTTGTTATATATATATATGTTATATATGTTATATATCCAAAGTGCATTCATTCTTTGGCAAAATCCCTGATTTTTAAGGGATGATTCCAAATCCCAGGAAAGTTTTAAATTGCATAAAGAGAGACCAGTGAGACTTTAAACTATGTTCTTTTTTTTTTTTAGGTCAGGTAAGGCAGAACCAATTATTTGCCTCAAGCTGGAGGAACCCTGGAATGTCACTTCCCAGAATCCTATGAGGCTAGAAGAAGTTATTTTCCCTTGACATCCATTTCCAGCTCAGAGAAGTCCAAGGTCAACCCCTAGAGATGCCTGACATCAGATTGAATACAGAGCTTGATACCACAAACTTGTAGGTGCATCTGGGTAGCAGAACCTGGCCATTTCAGCCCCAGTGGTCTGAGAATCTTCTCACATACTATTGACCCTGACTTAAGAATTTAAGAATTCCTCCACATTACTCAGATAATCTGAAATAAGTCTCCTTGACATTTTTTTCAGTCAAGGGGTCCTAGAGCAAATGGCACAGTGGACTCCATTCCTGAGCAGCTTAAGGAAATTTTTGAATATCGCTGCCTGATGCTAATGGGAAATCTATGTTGTCAGTTTACTGGAAGAAGATCAGAAGTGTCTCAGCAGATAGAGGATCCAGAATTAGCCATTGAGGAATCAGGGTTACTTTTAACCCTCTAAGAGCTCAAATTCTCTCTCAAATAGATGGCACTGAGCCCCTTGGAAGTGCCATTCTTGGATCCCCAGTCTACCCTTTGGAATGGCCTTATATGTAGTGATAGGTCCAGGGAATGTAACAATGATTTCTCAACCATCTTTTGACAAAGTCTCCAACGATACTTGTGTATCTAAATGAAAATGAGGAGCCATTAGGATCTAAGATGGACATTTCAGAGGCTTTCTTAGATATTCTGGAGAAAGTGAGGGTTTTTACTCAGGACTTCTTTATTAACTTGTCAAAATGCTGAGCTGTATATTTTGGCTAAGATCACCTGAAAGTCCATCCTCTAGGGGGATGATGGCTCAGCAGCAAAGAAGACCAGAGGGAGCTGGGAAGGTCAAGTAAAATGTATTTTAAAAAGTTACTTGATGCCAAGCACTAGCTAGGTTATTCTCACAACTCTATCATGTCTTCATTAAGGAAAGGGGAAAAAACCCAAAGCACTTTATGACTATAATAGTGATCATAACAAACAAAAATACATTTGATGTTAAAGGAAGTAAAACTAAGTAGCTCACAATCAAACTTTTTTTTTTTTTTTTGACAGAGAGAGACATAGAGAGAGAGGGAACACAAGCAGGGGGAGTGGGAGAGGGAGAAGCAGGTTTCTTGCAGAGCAGGGAGCCCGACGTGGGGCTCGATCCCAGGACCCTGGGACCATGACCCGAGCTGAAGGCAGACGCTTAACAACTGAGCCACCCAGGCGCCCCTAAAAGTCACAATCAAACTCTTAAAACCCTTCTTAAACATGCTGTTGGATCAGGGATTTTATAAACTCATATCATTTTCCTGCTGGCAGTTACCTTTAGGTCATCAGTTGAGCTTGAGACTGCCGATGCAAATCATTCCTCCTGATCTCACTGAAGTCCCTGTGGGCACTTGACTCTTTTTATAGAAATAAGGGGTAGCTTATTGAGCCTGGAGAAAAGCCAGTGGTATGTCAGGAGTTTGTGAAAATCCCAAGGGCAAAGATGTGAAGTCTCACGTGGAGAGATGGGTTTTTTAAAACTGAGCTGGAACAGACAAAGTAGCAGGGTTGGAAAAGGCCTCCTCTGACAGACTTTTTGATGGCAAACTCTATGTTATTTTAGAACGGGGATAGTGACTAACCAAACCTGGCTGATATCACTCTATCCTTAACAGCAAACCTTCCTGCTCAGAAGTTGCTGTATGAATACTTGATAGGGCAGTGCATGAGAAGTTAAGAGAGGGTCAGGAACTGGGCAGAAGAGAGTGTGGATCTCCCAGACCCCCTCACTTAAGAGTTTTTGATTCTGGATGGGATGGCTATGCTAATCTAGGAAACAAAGTCACCAGGGTTAAGGACTTCCTCCCTCCACTCCGTCACAAGTTCCGTTGTGATTTAGTGCAAAGCACACTCTACTGCCCTCTCAGGAGCGACGAGCTGCATTAGACTGTAGACTGTGAAATTGACCCATCTTAGTGTTGCTGAAATGGTAAGAACTTCAAACTCCTTTCTTGAAGATGTCAAGCTCAGTCTCTGCACACAAAAGGGATCGTGTGACAGCATTAGTTCTTACTTTCTTGATTTGGAATCTAATAAGGGCTTATCTCAATATAAAAGACAGTATCATCATCTGGAACACCAGAAATTATTAAAAATTCATTTCATATTTTTTGCAGTTTTCTTGGGGGCATCAAAATCAAGGCGGAGTTAGTATGGAACAGTTCCGTGCAAGCACTGTGATCTAGGGAGTCTGCCATTGGCCGAGTACATAATCACTCCCAACCGTGCTGATCACATTTTAGGTTTAGATCTCATTTGCATAATACATAAGCATGCAGAAAACATCCTAGAGGGCAAATAAGCACATCAAGAGAGAACAAGAAGAAACACTGAGAATTATTATTTTATTCATTTTACTCGTCTTTTTTTGGATCCCCGATTTGGAGCGCAAGCTAAGCCACCAAATACTTTTTTCTCACGAGCCCTTTCTTTCTTTCTTTCTTTCTTTCTTTCTTTTTTTTTGTTTTAAGATTTTTTCTTTATTTATCTGACAGAGAGACAGCGAGAGAGGGAACACAAGCAGGGGGAGTGGGAGAGGGAGAAGCAGGCCTCCCGCTGAGCAGGGAGCTCCATGCGGGGCTAGATCCCAGGACCCTGGGATCATGACCTGAGCCGAAGGCAGACGCTTAACGACTGAGCCACCCAGGCGCCCCTCTCATGAGCCCTTTCAAACAGAACGCATCCAGTATACTAAAGTCTAATCCGGTTACTTTCACTCATTTCCCATTTGTAAACTAGTCTGTGGCTTCCATCTTCACGAGTATAATTCCTAGTGTTTTTGGGAAGTTCCTTGGGAGATGCTTCAACATGAGCATGTTATTTCAGAGCACTCACATCCAAATAGGTTCTAGAAAATGTCATCCGCTCAGCTTTTAACCATTCTTATTAATTAAGAAGCACAAAGGCAATGCTTAGTCAATCATGGCTCCTTTTTAGAATGTTGCCCTACGTTTTTTTGCATGTTTCAAGAGTTTTCATCCATATCATGGTGTCACACTTTTGTGACCAAAAAAGAGTAATAAAAGTTTCAGAACTTAAGCCAACAAATAAAAAGATCTAGTAATTACCAGAGGTCCCCAGACTTCTTTTTCTCTTTCTTTCTTTCTTTCTTTCTTTCTTTCTTTCTTTCTTTCTTTCTTTCTTTCTTTCTTTCTCTCTCTCTCTCTCTCTCTCTCTCTTTCTTTCTTTCTTTCTTTCTTTCTTTCCTTTCTTTCCTTCTTTCCTTCCTTCCTTCCTTCCTTCCTTCCTTTCTCTCTCTCTTTCTCTCTCTGTCTTTTTCTTTTTTTCTTTCTTTTGTGCCAGCTGGAGTAGGATAGAAGCTAGAGGAAAGAATATTTTAAGAGCAAATCTTTAGGCAAGTAGTGACAAAATCCTTGTCCTTGAAGCTTATATAGATAACTTTCTAGTGTTTTTTTAACCTTTTCTCTCCCCTCCTCAGTCCCGTCAGCAATGAGGCATGTCACTCCACTCGTTCACATCCATCTTTTTTTATTGATGTCCACTTTGGTGTCTGTACAGGTCATCAATTTTGCTGCCTCTTAGGCAGCCAGTGCGAATGTACAAGTTAAGTCACTGGACTTTGTGTGTCGAGCTTGAGGAGGAGGGAAAGGGAGGAAGTGTCAGCTTTCTTTAGCACTAACAGTCCCAATCAGATACTGGTACTGGGCCTCATAAATCTTGTGGCTGACCCAGGTGAACCCTGCGGCTCAGCGCTCACTGAAAACTGATCAGGCCTCTGCTTAGCTTAACAGGCTGTTCTCAGTGACAAGTGAAGGGTTCAACAAATGCACAAAACAGATATATATTAGTTGAAAAACTAATGGCTTTTAAAAGAATGTTTGACAATTGTTTAAGGCTGTCTGTAGATCCATTATACTGATAAACGACCGACGTGGCATGATACCAAAGTGGAGCTGCTTAGGAGGACACCAACTTCAAGTTTGTTTTTTCTTTCTCTTTTGGTCATCTAGGTGTGGACTCCGTAAGCAGCACATCCCCAGACCTGGGTAAATACCTGTGCTGCATAAATTTAACCTTGCCGTCCAAGTGGAATTAAAAAGATTCTGAGACTGCCCTCAGTGACCTGCAATTGACCGCTTGAACTTCTAAGTTAGGGTCAGTTGGGGCCCAGAATAAGAGGTCAGAAGCTGGTCAGCTTTCTCTAGCCCTAACATGCTGAATGGGAAGACTTTATAGCTGTGATTTATGCAGTTTGCCGAGACAGGTTAAGGAGACCTTAAAACACACCACGGGGCTCGCTTTCACGGGGACACCCTCCTCTTGGAAAATAAATTCTGATTGTCCAGTGGGAAAGCTCTTGGGGATATGCCTTGAAGTATTTTACCCTCTGTGTCTACAGATTCATTCCCACACTCGACCCCTGAACGTGACAGGGTTAGTGTTTCCAGATTTATTTAAACAATACAAATGCACCAAATGAAGCACTTTCAAACCTGATTAATTGCAAAGGCAGAATAACCATTGGTAATGAATTATTTGGGGGAGCAGTAAACGCCTACAAAAGTTAACTCCTAAATCAGTTGCTTCGGAGGTCCAAACACAATAAAAGCTACGATATTTAAACCTTTCCAAAGAAAATATTTTGGGATTTGTGTTTGTCTTTGAAGCCTGGTTCTTGTGAACCACATCAAGTCATTTTTTGGATAATATAGACATGAAGATTATGCTGTTTTTATTAAAGAGTAAATTTTAGAGCTCTTACAGATAAGTTCCTGTTCCTAGTCTGTGCACAGTGGAGTCAGAAACAGATCAAGACTCAGGATTTCCACTTTTACAGAAATTTGCAATGTGTGACCTTTTTTGTTCGGCTTCTACATTGGTTAACAAACGAACAATCTGGTTTTCGTGATGCAACTCATGATAGAGCCATGAACTCAGCCTGAAAGCAAAGAATTGAACCCAGGTCTTTTACAGATGAAAAGCTACTTGGTGCTATAAACCTTTAAGCTACCTTTCTGCTTTTTTCACAGGGCATTTAGTGCTTCTGGGTGCATATGCGTCTATAACTCAAATTGGCTCTGATTTAATAGATGCAACTCATGAGGTATTAGTCTGTAATGTGGTCTAATTTCATTTGGTAAATGAGAGAAAAAGGTAAAGCTGGGAAAGAGCCTCACTTTGAAAAATGGCTAGTGTGTAACATTCAGCAGCTAATTTCTGTGAGGGTTTTAAAGACACACTTTAAACAAGCCATATGCATGCCCCAACTAGGTGTTTATGCGTGTGAATGGGATGACTTGCTGAGTTACCTATCCATTGGTCAGGTAGCTAATAGCCAACCAAATTATGTATATAAGCTTATGTCAGGACAAGCTCAGAGCTTATAAATTAATAAATTCTGTGGAAAAACTTTTCTGCAGAAATATTTAACTGATTGACCTCAAGACCACTCTGTTTTACCCAGGTCACACTGATTTTTCTTTCTCTCTCTCTTTGACACCACCCAATGATGAATTTTCTTGAAAATAGGACCTGGCTATAAAAGGCACATCTTTAACAGGCCTAGAAAAGCCTCTTGTACATTTTTTGAAAAGATGTAAGATTCTACCGTGTGGGGACAGAGGGAAGCAAAGGACCACCATCTTGCACACCTTACTATAATGTTTTGCTTCTGGTGGTAGAAAGTTGATCCTCACCCAGGCTAGAGCGCTTGTGGAGGCGAATGGGGCCTGTTAAAAGAGTTACTCAAGGAAAGTTAAGGAAAGAACAAGAAGCTTTGAACAGGGTCTCTCCTCTCAGATCAGACTGTCATAGCCTTTGTCTCCTCAGCAGCACAATTGACTTTTGCCAGTGGGTTCCCACACTTTAGTGTGGTTAAAATGTTGTTTTCCTGCTGCATTTACTCTGTTGTAAAAAGGATATCTTCATTCTTGAACAATAAAAATTAAAGCTAATGTTCCCAGTTCACTGTAAATAGCTTTTTGGAAACTCAGTTAATTAAATCTTCCATTATGAAGTATTTTCTATTACTAGAAGAAATTAAAAGTAGACAGGGAGTACAGGGCAGCCATTAATGAGGTTACTGAAGATCCAAAGGGAGGCTGCATTATGAGACTGGCTCCAGAGAAAGTCTGTGGTTAAGCAAATCCCTAAAGGAATGAAGGTTCACTGTACCAATGATCACTATTGATCAATTAGTATTTTTGAAAGCTCTTGTAGCAGTCAATGGGCAGTTTTGTCTTTTGCCCTGGGTACTAACTGTTGATTGATTCATGGATGACCTTGTTAAAAATAAACAGATAAACACCAAAAACGTGTTAGTGAGTAATGAATTAGGAATTTGGTGTACTCTAGTATGGCCTTCCCAACGGCAGTTCAGTCCTTCCCATTCTGCATGGACTAAACCTCTTCAACTTTTTGTGTTATTTCTTTAATCCATGCCAACTCAGTCTGTGGGATTTCCTCATCACTTGTGTTCAAAACCATTTCTATATTGACGAATATTTGGAAGAGTTGAGTCCTTTCCAATTGCTTTTCCTGCCAACTCTGCTGGGGTTTTCTCTCTTTGGGTTAAAATTAAAATATAAAAATATGGTCTTGTTTTCTTATCATCACCAATAATTTTTGCAATCTTAAGAACATTAACTTTAGGTATTATGGCCAAATTCCAATTCAAACAACATGCAATTTGCTTTTTCCAGAATGCAAGCAATATAAATTTACTGAGAGAAAATGGTTGTCTTCTTAGTCTGCTGTGAGGCATTACTGGCAATAAATAATTGGCCATTGTGTTCCAGACCTGAGACACAGCAAGTTGCTTACTCTTATGCTTGGCAGTTGGCTTTCTTCAACAGCTGCGGGTCACCAACAGGGGCTGGGATACCTTAAGTATGATTTCACCCCTTGTGTATTTCTCAGCTCTGCAGTTCTTGAATCTTATATTTAACTTATCTCGAAGAGACTGCCTAACAAAGGAGAAATGCTTAAACTGATAGGAGGCTAATTTTCCTGGAAAACCAATTTAATGATTGCAATGGAAATATTTTTATTAATATACTAATTCAATATTTTGAAGGTCCACAATCACAAAGACGATATCCTCACTCTTTCTTTATGTAGCCTGAACAATAGGTTGATACACTTTTCATCATTTATTTTTACGGAATAATAAGAACCAATACATTAAGGCTTAACTATGCTTGCTAAGTGTTTTTACCTGTATTAACTCTTAATCCTCGTGACAATATTAGATAGGTATCACTATTATCTTCATTGAACAGATAAGGAAACTGAGGCACAGAAATGGTGAGGCTTAAGGACAGTCAGTAATTGGTGACAGGATTTCAACTCAGGAAATCTGTCTTTGGAACCTGTGCTTACGAACATTCCATCCTACATCAAATAATTAATCTACCTAGAAACAAAGTCAAACTGGGAAAATCATGCAAGCTACTCGACACCTTTTAGTGTCCTTTCCCAGTACCCTTCCCTTGTATTCAGGAGCAGTCTTTTCTCCATCTGCTTACTTCTCTGCCACCATTCACACCTTAGCTAGCAAGAAAGAATGTAGTATTTATCATTTATCCGGTGACTAAATCCATTACATTGTGATACCTTCTTTTAAGAAATTTGTATTCATTCATTCACTCCACAAATATTTACTGAGACTTTATTGTATCCAGAAGCCATTTTTCCTTCCTTCCTTCCTTCCTTCCTTCTCCCCTCTCCTCTTTCTTTCCTTCCTTCCTTACTTCCATCCATCTCTCTCCCCCTCTCTGTCTCTTTCTCTCTCTTCTTTCCTTCCACTGTCCCTAACTCTCTTCCTTCTCTCCTAATGAAGTCCAGGGGCTCCTGGATGGCTCAGTTGGTTGAGTATACAACTCTTGATTTTGGTTCAGGTCATGATCCTGGGGTCCTAGGATGGAGCCCCACATCAGGCTCCATGCTCAGTGGGGAGTCTGCTGGAGGATTCCCTCCCCTGCTCACGCACTCTCTTTCTCTCTAATAAATAAATCATAAAAAAAAAGTCCAGACCTCAGCAAACAAATGGAGGAGTTGCAAGGTCTTCTCCTTACTTTTGAAATTCTGCTGAAGTACAGACTGGACTCAAGGTAAATCATCTTTAACCATTTTGGGAAGAGGGAGACCAACAGGGTCAGGAAGTCACTCACTCCACAAGAACCAGATAGTGCTAATCCCCTGGAGAAGCTTAAAACACACACACACACACACAGATCTCTCTGAAGCCTTTACTAAGTCCTCTTGATTTTAGAGGCTTAGATTCATAGACTTGGCAGACAAGCATTTCATTCAAAGTATACCAAGTACAGTGATTTCCCAGTATGAACTGGAAGAGTACCTGCCCTAACTTCTTAAGGGAATGACGGGGCATTTTTGTTAGTGTGATATAGTATTCTAGTGTTTTGCTTTTAGCTGTGCATTTTACGTGCACACTTTCAAATAAAAAGTTAATTGAAACTATCATATTTTACCAAACTTTTATGGCAGCTATCCAAAGCATGAATCACTTCATTTGAAATAATCCCAGGTTTGCAACAAGATTTGTGCTTTTAATGAACCTGGTCTAAACCATGGGTTTAATGCAGAACCAATTGAGTTAAACTTCATGCTTTCTCGGATCCTGTTGTAAATGTTTTTTATAGTTCTAATGCTTAAGAGACTTTTGTCAAACTTTTTGGTGACAAGTAGATCAAAAAAACCCACAGTTATTTGGCTCTGTCCTTCTCCAGATCTGGCAGAGAACAGGAATTGCAGAATGCAATTGGCAGAGCCAAATACACACAGAGACAATGTAATAACATTTCCAAAGGAAAATTCCATGGGGTTCTTTGTTGAAAGCATTATTTTGTCTGCTTTCAGGGATTTACTTTTTTTTTTTTTTTCTAGATTTTATTCCAGAGCTCAGAAAATATCAGATTTAGAAATAAAGAAAAAAATACAGTGCTTTATACCTTTCACAGACCATAAAACACATATAGGAAAAGACAAAAATAATAACTTAAATTGGAATTTGTTGAAATGTTACACTTTTGTGACTTTATTTTGTATTTAACTTAACTTAGGCATTTATATCCACACTTATGCCAGTAATGCCCTAAGTTTCTTCAATAACATGGAGAAAAAGCAGAATTATGTCATAAATTTAAAAGAGGTTGCAAAAAAAAAAGGAAAAGCAAAAGTGGACTTAAAATTAAAAGGACCGAGGAAAAATTGTACATGAAAAGATGTACCATATTCTTAGCTTTTAAAGAAATTCAGATTAGAAACTCAGTGAGATAATACCATACATCTATTAGAATGGCTTAAATAAAAATCTTGACAATACCAAGTGCTGACAAGACTGAAGCAAATGGAACTCTCAACAGTTTTGGCAGTTTCTTATAAATTTGAACATATACCTACCATATGAATTAGCAATATCACCCCTGATTTTTATCTATAGGAATTAAACCTTATATTGATATCATGTCTATAGTTGAATGTTGATAGAAGTTCTGAACGTTACTGTTGCAAACTGGAAAAAAAAAAAATCCCAAAGCCTTCCAATGGGTGAGTGTACAAACTATGGTATGCCCATGCTTGTGAAAGAATACTGAACAATAAAAAGGAACAAACTACTGATACATGCCACAACCTAGATGAGTCTCACAAATGATGTTATGCTGAGTGAAAGAAGCCAGCCTTAAGAGGCTACTTAATAGATGAGTCCATTTATATGACGTTTGAGAGAAGACAAATATAGTGGTGGAGAACAGCAGAGGTTGCTGGTGTGGTGGTGGAGGAAGGATGTCATTATTTTGGGGATGGTGAAACTGTTTTGTGTCCTGATTGTAATGGTCCATACATGTGTTAAAATACATAGAATCATGCAACACATAAGGAATAGTAAGTCTGAAGTATTTAGGTTCAAATCTGGCCCCAGGTTTTCTAATGGGAAAAAGGAAATTTATTCAGTTACACAATTTACAAGATCCCTAAAGGAGAAAAAAATCAGTGGGAACTCTGAGGAAGTTCAAATACTCTTCATGTTGGTACCAGATGGGCCTTCGCAAAGGGACCGTGTGTTAATCACAGGATAAGGTCCTATATGAACAATGATGAGTTTCACTGAAATGTTTTGTTTTGGGTCCCTCAATATAGGCCAATAACATCATACCAAAAGATAGCTGAGTAAAATTAATTTGAGGTGTGTCAACTCCATGTAATCTAAAAAAAAAAAAAAAAAAAAATCCTTCTTATTTTGCTCAATCCAGAGGTAGATTTTAACATATCCTTTCAAAACTGGCAACTTACGTCATTTCTGTGAAGCCTCCTTCATCTGTGGCAGAGTTAGGTGTGACATTTGTCTTGTTCCACAGCATCCTGTGTCCGACTTTAAAGAGAAACTGTGACTTTTTTTTTTTTTTGACCATTTATTTGCCAATTGTTCTCACTCTACCAAATTTTTGGAAAATAGGGATTTTTTTTTAAATCTTCGTATTTCAGCAGGCTGTCTGGTATATAGTTGATGTTCTCTTAATATTTGTTGACTGAGGCAGATATGGGTGGCAGTGGTAGAAGTGGGAAGGGGTAGTGCTGAGGATGGAGAGGAAGGGTACTCATTGCGCAGCTTTCCCTCTGAGGACTAATTTGAGAAGACTCAACACACAACTGTGAAGAAGATATTGCACGTGAGGCTATTGACTGGGATTTATGAACTGTGCCCAGAGAACAGCAGGATTTTTAAGGCTGTGTGGACATAACTATTCCATAATGTTTTAGAAGTAAAAACAAAAGAGTTAGGAGTCATTAAGGTGTCCACACCTTTAGTCTGAGTCTTAAATTAATTTGCCCATTTTTCTTTTTTTTTTTTTTTGGAAGTCATTTACACTGGATGAACTGCTATGAAATTTCTCTGTGACCTTGGGAAAGTCATTTAACATTGCTAGTCCTCAAAATGCTTATCAAAGAAATGAAAGGGATTTAGTATTCACACAGAACCAATATTTTGTTCTTCCCTGACATCTTAATAGTTTAATGAAAGCCATATTTTACAGGCTTAATATGTAGAATCTGACTTCTTTCTCTGACTTAACTGATGGGCTGTTCAATGATTTCCCTACCTCACTTGTTTTTTCTCATCAGCTTGCTGCAATATTTAAAATTCCCACCAGCATCTGCTTGGGTTCAGGATCCCCTCTATAAGGCTCCTTTTAAAATGCAAACAAATTATCTAGAGGATAGACACATAAACTCATTAATACATATTCAATATGGATTAGTGATCTTTAAAACTTAAATCCAATCAGGTCACCACCTTACTTAAAATCTTTTAGTGGCTTCCCTATGGGCTTAGGATAAAGACAAACTGCTTATTATGGCCTTTGAGCCCTTGCACATTCAATCCCCACCTTCCGCCCCATCTGTCCAGACTCACCCCATGATACTCCTCCAGCTATAGGGCTCCAACCACTCCACCTTCCTTTAGTCTCCTGCCATCATCCTCCTCCTGCCTGCCACTTGCCATTCCCCTAGGCACTTTTCTCTAGCTTGCCTAGTTAATGCCTATTATCTTTCACTTGCCACTTAATTGCTTTTTTTCTCAGGGCAGTGTTCTTGACCTTCATAACTAGGTCACATTTTCCTATTCCGGACTTCTGTAGCATTCTGCACCTCTGCTGGATTGTTGCTCACAGCGCTTCTCCCATGATTGTCAGATTACTATCTGTCTTCCTCACTAGATCATAAACTCCCTGAGGACAGGGATTATGTCTGCTTTTGCTTACTCTTAGGGCCTCACTGCCTATCATGAGACCTATTATGTATTATGCCTTCCATAGGTGTTTGTTGAATGAATGAATAAATAAAGAATTAAATGAATGAGTAAAAAAATACATCATCAATCTGGTCAACTCTGAGTCTTAACAAAGCACAGAACTCTGTGGGATGGGATTTAATACAGATTAAAAGCCAAAGCTTCCTAGGGACTTATTTGGATGCCCACTCCTCCCTAAGCCTGGTTTGTTTGTTGTTGTTGTTGTTTTTTTGTAATTTTATTTTATTTTTTAATTTTAATTTTTTTTTGTTATGCTAGTCACCATATAGTACTTCATTAGTTTTTGAGGTAGTGTTCCATGATTCACTGTTTGCGTATAACACCCAGTGCTCATTGCAATACGTGCCCTCCTTAATACCCATCACTGGCTAACCCATCCCTCCCCACACCTTTTTTTCCTCACTTCTTCCCCTATTCCTCCTTGTTCACTCTCTTTCAGTCGCAGTGGCCTCCCTGTGGTTCCTCAAACACATCAAGCATACTCTGACCTTAGGGCCTTTGGGCATTGGCCTTTTCTTCGTCGAAGCTCTCCTTCGTACTTCCACATGGCTGACTTCTTTGCTCAGAAGCTGCCTTCTCAATGAGGCCCATCTTGGCCCCTCTATTTGAAAGTACAGTCCTCTCTCCCTATACTCCCCCAGCTCTATAATCCTCATCCTCTTACCATGCTTTTCTTTTTTCCATAGCCATATTATCTGCTGACATCCTATATAATTCATGCATTTATTATATTTATTATTATTTTTTTCTGTTTCTCTTCTTAGATATAAGCCGCACGGGGCCAGATGTCTCTCTTTGGTTCATTGATATAACTCCAGTACTTACCTAGAGCACTGCCTGATGACATGTGGTAAGTGCTCAATAAATATTTGTTGAATGGATGAAGGGAGGAAGGTGGGCAGAAACATTGTCTAGGTGAGGTATGGGATGAAAATACCAGGCAATCAGCAGTCACTAGATTCTCGATGGAGGGCAACAGGAGGGAGACAGGATTTTCTAAGACAAAGCCATCCACCCCTCCACTATGCATTAGGCCTGATCCTGCTTTTAAGTTAATGAACATTAATGGAGAAACATTCTAATTTACTTCAAAATAATTTATATGCTAGATAGGCTTATGGGCATGGCCATGATTCTGACAAATGAGAGATTTCTGCCTTTGAGTTCTGCTACGTAAACATGGCAGATGGTTATATAAACATAATACTTAAGAACTGTATTTGGCAAAGGAGTAAGAAATCGTCTCACAAGGACATTCTGCACTTTGTGTTACAAGAACTAGAGAATTGTATAAAGACACAAAGTCCCATCCTCTCAAATCTGTAAAAATTATCTATTACCATGTTCACCCAAATCTACCAGATTTCCAAACTGATCAAAAACTTCCTTGCTTTTACTCCAGTTGGACAACATTGACAAATTTGGTATTTATTACCTTATACTTAGGAGAAATGTATTTGAACTTTATCCTTTAAAATCGACAAGGTACTTGATATTTAACACTTGCAAATCTGGATACTCATAAAGTACAAAAAAGGGAGAAAAAATAATGGAAGTGTTTTGAAAGTATTCTAAGTAATATGCCACCTTGAAAGGAAAACTTGCTGAAATTTTCTATTCAGTAAAAAATCATAACTAAGTGGGGTTTCAAAACCAATTGTATCAGACTTAGAGGAGGTTAGATAAATTTTAGGGTCGAACTTGAAGTCACGGGGAAGATAATACAGACTTTATTCTCAAGTACAGCTGCCAGGAATGTATTTAGCCTATTAATAAACAGATAAAGAAGGATCCTTTGTTTCTTCCACTGTTACTCCGGCTCTTTGAATCTTTACATGATTTCTCTGCTCACATTTCCTTTAAATTATTTTTTTCCAAAGAATGGTTTTACATGGCACTTTGCCTCCTACATCCTTCTACCCCAGTGGTCAATCTTTTTATAAAAATAGAAAGAGAAAGAGAACTAATCATACAGTCAACACTGTGATCTTCTCAATGAAATTATTTAGGCAGCGGAAGTACTCTCTATCCACGTTGAAATTGTAAAAATTATTTGCATTAAAATTTCTTATGACTTATATTATATTGGCATTCTTATCCCATATTTCATAGAAAGATTTCTCATTAAAGTCCAGTGGTGTGGATTTCAAGTACCTAGGCAATGACTCTTGTTACATAATAATAGCAATTTAAAGCATTAGCTCAAAAAAACAAAACAAAACAAAACAAAACCTAAACCAAACAAAATAAAACGGCAGGTAGGTGGGATCATGAGAGATGTTAGGTTTAAGTAGGAGAGTTGCAAACCTTGTTATTAAAAAAACTGGAAAACTGGGAAAGCTTTCTTCTTTCCATGAATTTTAAAGAGTGCACAAGCCTAACCCACTGAACACAACTCTGAAATGTTTCTAATTCCCTTATTATCAATGAAGGTAGACCAGAGAATGTGAAGAGAATTTTACCTTAGGGAAATGTACTGCTGTGCATTTTCAGTAACTGTATAGTCCATTTCTGCCTCTATGCCTGAAAATTAACAGCATGTTAACAGGACGATTGCCTACACTGTGGCACTGTCTGTTTAGGATTAGGCCATTAAATATTGATGGAGATAATTGTTCCTGCACTTGAACATCAGAAAGATGGAACTAAGAGTAGTTTAACTGGCATTTGCCTTTATGCTTGGTAAATAGAGGGCTGGATTTCAAAGTATAGCGGGATAAGTATTACCATGTGCTCAGTTCCACAGCCAAAGCGTCATTGATCAGAAACTGTGGTTTGTAAAAATGTTATAGTAAAAGATCAGTGAAACAATTCAGCTGAGCTTTGTTGGAATTTACTGAAAGAGAATCTGATAGAACTGCATCTTAACAACATGCAAGGAGGATTTCTTGCCATTTGTCTAGTTACTTTTTTAAAAATTTTGAAATGATATTTACACGTGTTATAGTATTAACTGCTATGGTACTTAGCGCATAATCTAGATTTCTTACACTTTCACTGAAAGTAGCAGGGTAGTTGGTGAGGGCCCTGGGGTTGGACTGCCAGTGTTCAGATCTCAGCTGTGCTCATGCCTTCCTGTGGCTTCCTGTGCCTGGTTGGACTGCTTACCTCTCCGAGACTCTGCTTCCTTCTCAAAATGGAGGTTTCAGTGTGTTCCTTTTATAAGTCATTGTAACATTAAATGAGATGATATGTGTGACGCTCTTAGCACAGAGACTGGAACACAGTAGACTCTCAAGTAATGTTAACCTTTGTGATCATAGAGCATCTATTTCGAGGAAGCAACCATGTGCCTCAACAGCGGCTGAATTTTGTGCCAAAAATACGTGGTAGAAAACTAGTTGCCTCCAAAAAGCTAAGTTGCTTTATTTCAGAAGGGATGTTAAGGTGAATTTCATGTCCCTTATCTTTGAGTGGGGCCAAAACCCCCAGCGGCTAGTCTTCACCTAAGAAAGTGGCCCTAAGAGTTATAATGAAGCATTTCTCTCTTGCTTTTTGATTTTTTCAGCTGAAGCCTCTGAAGTCTTTACATGAGTATGAGGCTGTTCAAGATATTATTCTTTTTTTTTTTTAAGATTATTTATTTGAGAGAGAGAGTGTGTGCGAGAGAGCATGAAAGGGGTGAGAGGCAGAGGGAGTAGCAGACTCCCTGCTGAGCAGGGAGCCCGATGAGGGCTGGATCCCAGGACTCTGGGATCATGACCTGAGCCAAAGGCAGATGCTTAACTGACTGAGCCACCCAGGTGTCCCTCAATATTTCATTCTTGATCTCATTTTGATACTAGAAATATGTGGACTTTGGGTGGGAGGAACAGAAATAACTGAATGCATTTCAACAAGATTCATTTGGTTCTGCTAAAAAAGACTTAACATCTGTAACCTTTCCATGCAGCCTCCAACTTCTGACGTTCTTGAGGGACAGGGCAATGCAAACCCAAAAGGAACAAGTTTGTTAAGACTGATTAGAAGTGCATTCTGCCATGTATGAGGTGGAGATTTACCAATTCATTTCCTTTGGACTGTTTTTAAAAGTTTTTACCCACTGATCTCAGGAAGGAGTCACCACTGCTTGACATAAGAAAGCACAAATCCTGTGGTCCAATGTGCCGGTCTTAACAGACCTTCATGGTGGAATGAGTCATGTTCTTACTCATTTTTTGTTACATTTGTTGACTAAGCTGAGACTGTTCCTTAAGCTATAATAAAGATAAATATTAAAGGCTAGAAACCGTTTTCTTTTACACTTATTTTTGAGAAATGCTTAATGCATATTCAATTTTATAATCTCTTTCTTTTCAACTACACCGAATTTCTACTGTCAAAGCTAGAAAACCTCTGTAGAATTAAAAGAGCTAAAATTTTATTTCGAACTTTTTTCTAAGTAGATGGAGTTTCATTCACAACCAGATAAAGATATCTTTGTATCCTACTTATTGCAATAATAGACCGGATGGATTCTTGGTAAAACCTGAATATTTTTAAATGCTCTATATGTTCTAGTTCTAAATTGCATGTTTTAAGCATATTGCTTTGAAATCCTGAAAAAATGCATACTGAATTTTGATGTGTTCTAAAACAGTCATGAAAATTAACATCTTCCCTCAGCCCAGGGCCAAACAGATTTTTTTGCAGGGCCAAATTAGAATCTGCCTACAGGCTTCAGATAAAAAAAGGTAGCAAGCAGGCAACTTTTTAAAGTCAGAAAAGGCGAAGTAATCTTATATGGCTATCTTTTTTGGTAATCTAAGTAGCTGGGGAAGGGAATAATCTTTTAACTTAGCCTTAACCCTCGAGAGTGTGTGGATGTCAACAGATTTTTTTCCAGAATGTAAGCCAGCGTAATGGTACTTTACACCTCTAGAAAACAAATTGTTTTAATGTAGATATATAAGTTACTGGGAGTGGAACTCGCAGGGCATGTTAACTAGGTATTTTTTTTTTAGATACATGTTCTTTTAGTGTTTACATTTGAGTTCACTAGCTGGATATATGACATTGGGAGGTCAGAAGTCAAAATCATGGATTACTAATTGCAGATTACTACTTCCATCTGCTCTGAAATTCTGTAGGTGAAACTAACAGCCTAGGTTGTAACAACCATTAGGCTAATTACAACCCTAGAGAAGCATCGCCCATAGCATCAGGAAAGGAAGGAGAACCTAGAGCAGTCTAGAAAGAGGAGGCCTGGGAACGTGAGCATGTGAAGTTGGAGACTTTATGATACATAAATGTGGATATAGGTACATAGAGTGAGGAACCAGTTCAACATTCAAGGGACAGTTATGAGCCCCTACTCTACTGAGAAGGTACTAGATATTGAGAGTCAGAAATGGATAAGGCGCTCTCTGCCCTCAAAAGAGCTCAAATTCTGGTGAAAAGACTATAAGAAAATGAAGGAAAGATGGCCTGGCAAAGATGGCAATAAAAATCGTAATATCAGCACACATGTTTTGAGTGCTTGAAATGGTCTAGTGTCCATTTCAAGCCTATTAGCATTCATTTTCATTTATGCAACAACTGATTACGTTAAGGACGATGATTATTTCCATGTTGCATTTAAGAGAACGGAGTCTGGGGGAGGTTAAGTAACCAAACGAAAGCCATAAATCTAGTAAGTGGTGCTGCAGCCAAGAGGAGGGAAACGTAATGGGAACAAAAAGAGAAGGCAGGGATCGATAGGTAGACCTGCTTCTCTATGTGTTTGTCTATCTATTTATATCTATATTTCTCAACGTGTGTATATGTCTATGTGTGTCTGTATTCCTATGTCATTGTATACATGCTCAACATGCTCACACACACTGTAAATATGCTTTGTGTTCCTGTTTCCGTGTTCTGTTACCATATCTGGGCCATACTTCACGCATTTCCTCATTCTTTGTGTCTGTGTAGCTACCTGTCAAGACCAGCTCAGATTCTACTTCAGTCATGAGTCCTTCTCTAAAGATTTTTGATCTCTGCCCACTCTAAAACATCATTAGCTTTATTCTTGTTCATTTACTCACTAATGCTGTTTTATAAAGTACACGATAGCTAGTTGCTTTGCTCGGATGTAGCAATTTGAAAAGTGCGTCCCATCAGTGTTGCACATACAAAGCACATAAGTATTTTTGGATGCCTCAGTGCATCGATTGATTGGAGCAAGCAAACCCGTCATTCACATACCACTGCTCCCTTGTGCCAATGTCTCATGTGCCATTGCCATTAATGGGTCCCCTAACACTACAGTTATAAACGGAGCTGTTCAAACGAAGTCCACTCTTGTATGTTCTCTTCCGGGAGAACTGATTTCCAGCATGTTGTTCTGCTGGGTCCTTTGTTGGGTCACTTATTGGTTTACTTTGATAAGCTCATTTCACAGATTTATATCCTTTCTAGTCTGGTGAACAGTATCTTACAAGGAGAGTCTGGAAAGGAATCAGCCAGCCAGCCAGCCAGCCAGGATGTTTTCCTTACAACAACATTTTATGCTCTTTTACAAACCTGCTAAAATGGGAATCATCCTTTTGCAATTCTCTCATCAGATTGCAGTTTTAATGCCTGGGGTTTTGGCCATATTAAAATCCAGAGACCCTTAGAGTAGATGAGATATCTCTCTTCTCTGGAGTCCCCACAAAGCTTAGCCTGTGGGATGGTCATTTTAATGGGCAGAGTAGGAAGGACTGAAATCTCATTGCAATCTTTTCAGCCTCCTTTGAATTCCTTCCCAGAACAGTTACCCCTAGTAGTCTAAGCTCTAAGGGGTTGGTAAAATACCCCAATTGTTCTCCATTCCACTCTTTTTATTTACTGTGCTGACAGAATCAAATGGCTCCACAAAGACATCATGTAAGCTGCAATTACTCCCTCCCAACTACCTCCAATCTTTGTCTTTTCTAAGCTATTTCAAATCTTTGAGGAGTGAGTCCTAGGGGAAACCAAAGTTCAGAATTCTTAATCTAGTGAACTTGAGTTAAAAAAAATGGAATTGTAATTATGTTATTTTTGGGTTGGAACTGGCTAAACATGAAATTCTTTGTTGAGGAGTACCCAGATTATGGGTATATTAGGCTGTAATAGAATTTCATGATCTGTTGAGTCAAAGCCAACCTGTTAGGTGTGCCAACTGTGGAAGAGTTTTATGATGAGAATGCTCATGGTCTAGTGTATCAAGAAAGATGTGGCACAAATCTCTGGGTCACAGTCCATCTATAAGGTCCATCTTTAAGAAGTTTGAGAAACTCTTGTTAACCTCTTGTGTTAATGTAGTGGGTGAACATACTTACTGGATTACATATTGAAGATCAAGGGGTGTATGTGTTGCCGGTTCTACAGAATATAAGAATCTCTATGGATTATCCTAATTTATCCCCCTCCAGTGAATAAATTATGCTTGCTAATTGTTGAGGGGAAAAAAAATTCCTTTAAATCCTCTTCAGAAACTCTCTTGAAAGACTCTGTTTGACCTAACTGGGAGTTCTGTGACTGACAGTGCTCAGGTTAACACTAGAAAAACTAGAAAAATTCTTAAAGGTGAAAAAATGGATCACACATTCTCTCACTCTGCCCTCCCCCATCACCCTCACTGACTTCTTTGTTAATACCAGGATGTACAATGAAGAGTTGTATACTGAAAATAAAATTGAATGTCTGAACAGTTAGCAGAAATATATATTAAGCTTTCCCACTATAGGCCATGTACTGTGTAAGGAGCCAGAGAAAGGAAGAAAAGTGGGTGACTCTCCCTGTCCAAAGTCTAATAAAATGAATAGAAAGAAAAAGAGAATGTACATGAAAGGGTAGAATATGAAGAGTAAGGAAATGAATAGACCAGAAATCATATTGGAAAGTAACTATGTGGAAGGAAAGGAAGTTTTCACAAAATACTCTAAAAAGGATAAGTTGTTTTAAAACAACAACAACAACAACAACAACAAGTTGTTTTAAAAGCTTAGACGAGTTTATAATGAGGAAGATTGTATTTTTTGCCCTGTAAAAAAGAAGCTTGACATTCTCATCCATTAGAGTAGGACATGTGTTGTTTGTTATCTTTTGTTTTTGTTTTTACGAGATAATGAATTGTACTCATTCCCTTGTGATTTGGAGCATAAGGTTTCATATATGTGGGATGTAGCAGAAATAGTAACTGTTCTAAACAGAGATTATCCTAGCAATGCTGGTCTTATTAGCTCAAAATAATCAATGTCAACTCTAAAAACTGAAAGAAATCAAACAAGGAAATGAAGTTAAGCAAAATGTAGCTCTTTTGGACCATAAAAATTAATCTGGAAATCTCTAATTAATACTTTCCTATTTTTATTAAATACCTCATTGTGAGTCCCTGTCAAGGTAAATATCTATATGTAGGTAACATCAGAGGCAGAAATAAGACAAATTTTTATATTTTCAAAATTTGGAAAAGGATGATATGAAAAAGAAATGTTTTCTAAAGCATTCAAAGCAAAGGTCTTTCAATGACCACTCAGCAGAAAAATAGCTTCTAATAAATCTCTTACAAATACATTGGCATATTTAAAATCGGGTGGTAAATCTTATCAATTACCTTAACAATCACTACACGAACCCAAACCCTTTGAAGGTTTTCTCAAAATATTTAACAAAGCATGCACATATTTGAGATTCTGGGTTATGATAGTGGACACACTACAGTATTGATGATGCTCAGCCATTTCCAATAACACAATCATTCATTCCTGTATTCATTCACATATTCGTATGTTGCTATACTTGGGGATAGACAGAGGAAAATGACAGTTCCAGATCTCATGAAATCACAACCTTTTGGAGGAGATGACACCATGTCAGTTTCAGAAGTGCTCATCCCCTTTCGTGACACACATCCAAAACGTAGCATGATAAATGAGAAATTTTGTTGGTTAGAAGCTGTGGCTCCAAGGCCCTCTTCTCCCAGTTAATAGTTTTGTTTTAAGCAAGGCAGCTTCTCGTCGGTAAAATGAGATAGGAGCTCCTTCACTGAGTTGAGAGGATTATATGAAATGGTACATGTGAATCACTTGGCACAGGACCTGGCATATTCAAATTGATAAAAAAATTAACTACTGTTATCATTGTATCACTTGAATCTGGACAAGAATTATTTTATTTTCTTGCTCAGAAAAATACCAGACAACTTATTCACGGATATACAGATCACAGGTATAAAATACACTCAGATTCAAACTCAGGTTTCAGTGCCCATTGATTTACATGCTCAGCATTTTCTTTCTTTTTTTTTTTTCTTTCTACTACATTAGATCTCTTTCATTTCCATGAATTCCTTGAAAGGATACTGCTTATTATTAATATGGAAAAATCATCCATGCCATTCTTTCTGAATCTCTTTTTCTCTGGCCTATTTTTCTACATCTTCTTAAGAGTTATTCTTTTTATTCTTTTACAGAAATATATTAATATTGCAGAATGAAAGTTGTTACTAAATGATGAATAATAATTAAAGGAGAAGGTATTCACTTTTCCCCAACTAAATATCACCACATTATGGATCTGGCAAGTTCAGGCCCTTGATTAACTCTTATTTTGTAGCTCCTAAACCTTGAAAAACATCTCAAGAAAAAGATGTCAAGCATGTACGAAAGCTTTGTCAGTTCTGTTTTCAGGCTAGAGTTGTTATTTATTTATTTATTTTTTTAAACTGCTAAGTTATACACCCCATTGGAATCCATTACCATGGCAGGTTTTTCTAGGCAAATAGCACACCAGAGGAAAGTTTGACTGTGGGTTTTCTTCTTTCTGATTTAGTTTATTCTTTGGTTGCTAATTTGCATTTTTCTTTGAGATGGATTAGAAAGCATAAAGCTTTTATTTTCTTTGAGATGGATTAGAAAGCATAAAGCATAAAGCAAAAGCATAAAGCAAAGAAAGACAACCCCTGGCCCCTCACTAACAGTGTGAATTTGGGAGAATTACGTCACTAATTTCTGTCTCGGTTTAAACATCTGTAAGAGGGGGGTCATAATTTCTAATCTAAAGTTTTGTTTTGAGGATAGAATGTAATGATGTACTGCAGCTGGCCGATTGTTAATTATTCAGGAATTTTGAGAGCTGGGTATTAAAATCTTGGTAGTTTAAAATCAGCCACGGGGACAGTATTTATACCACGGAAATTGACAAATGCTATAAATTAGAGTTTTCCTTTTCCTTCCTGGAGAGCAGGTTTGTCAGCACCTCACTGGATAATCCTTGTATACGAGTTAGTAAAGTTCCAGACCCATATTAAGAATTCAGTATTCTTAGTTCTTAGAAGTATGATTTGGAGGTTAATTCAGAAATCTGCATAGGAGTGTTTTTCTTAGTTACCTCTCCAAAGCCTTGTACCAATTTATACTTTTATGCTAATAATAAAGATGACAAGATGTTTGTGTTAAGAAGCTTACCTCTTAGGACCTGCACAAAAGAATCAATTAAAGAGGAATAAAGAGGAATATGCCTGGCTTCCTGAGAGAAAACCCCTTAGTTGGTAGTCAAGATGCCTTAATGAAATGGAGATGCAGAAATGCTGAGGATTGGCAGGTCATTGTAAGCTTCTTGTTTTATGTCTTTTCTTTGGTGGCAGGACACAAAATATTTCATGAATTAATATGAGCTAGCATATATTCTCATTTATACATAAATATTTTCTAAGCATGGTGTGTCACCTCATCTCTCTGTTCATCTGTTGGCTTCTATTACTTTTGTTTCTTCTGTGCAATGAATTTTGCTTATCTGGAAGTAAAGTGCTTGAAAATCATATACAAATTGAAAATGTGTTTTTAATGATAAGGTCCATGGCTTGGCTCTGAAGTGAGCATTTGTATATCAAATACCCTTATATAAGTCTCTGTCTCCTCCTTGATCGGGACACAGGAAAAGCAGATTCCAGAAAGGGGAGCAGTTTCCTAAACCTCACTTGTGCAAGAGATCACAGGTAGCTGTTGGATTCACATTTCAGAGAATGAACTCAGAAATGGGCTACATTTTTTAGTAGGACTGCTTCTCCTAGGAGGGTTGAGGGTGTCTGCTACAGCTAGCTAGCTAGAGAATGCCCCATTTAAATCTAAAGCAGGGAAAGGATGTGAAGACTAAGTAGGGAATGTCAAAAGATGTTGAAAGAATACACTGATGTAGTGAATATTGATTGACAGAAAAAAAATTTGACCTAGGTAATTTTATTTTTGATGTTCAGGAAAATCATTGCTCAGATCCAGTGACATTCCTTTTATTTTCCTAACATCTTATTGGTGTACATAGTTTTCTCTTTTAATATATACCTAAGTGTATAAGTTAAATAAGTAGGTAATATATAGCTATATATTCCCACAGTAATTTTAATTTTTTCTGATTATAAGTGTTTTATAACTCAGTACAAAATTTCAAGAAATAGAGAAATGGATAAAGCATAGATAATCATATCTCTCAGAAACAACCACTGTTTATATTTGGGTAACAAGCTTTTAGGCATTTTAAAAACACTATGCAAACACATATATATGTTCATATGAACATAAACATGCATATATATGATGTCCCATTTGCTTGTTTAAGTGTGGAATCATTGTATTCTAAAAACTTGCTTTTTCATTTAATATATCATGGTTATTGTTCCATGTCAGCACATGTAGACCTATCTCATTATTTTTAATAGTATTTACATTAATCTCTTCTTTTCCACGGGGAATATGTTCCACAACTCCTGTAGATGCCTGAAACCACAGATAGTTCTGAACCCTGTATATATTATGTTTTTTTCCCAGATGAACATATCTATGATAAAGTATAATTTATACATTTGGCACAGGAGGAGATTAAAAAGAATAACTAATAATATGATAGAACAATTATAACAATATACTGTCATAAAAGTTATGTGAATGTGGTCTCTCTCTCTCCCTCTCACTCAAAATATCTTAATGCACTGTATTCGCCCTTGTTCTCGAGATGATGTGAGATGATAAAATGCCTACTTTGTGAGACAAAGTGAGGCACATGATGTAGGCATTCTGACACAGCACTGGGCTACTATTGTCCTTCTGCCAAAACCTCAGAAAGAGGATCCTTAGATTCTGAACCACAGTTGACCAGGGGTAACTGAAACCGTAGAAGGCGAAGCCACGGATAAGGGGCTGCTGTAGTATTTTGCTCCTTTATAGACTGTAATCTATATAACTAATATGTTGATAGAAATTTAGGTGTTTCTAATTTTTCAACTTAAAAACAGTGGTCATTCGTATGTATATCTTTATCTTTAGATTTATATATGTTTCTAATTTATGAGCATTTCTCTTGAATAAGTACCCAGAAGTGTATCACTTACTACTGCTTTTAATTTTCAAAATAATCTTGCAAGGCAAGGTTACTATCGTTATATTTATTTTATGGATGAGAGAACTCATGAGTAAAAAGGTTAAATAGCCTATGCAAAGTCAGGTAGCTAGTGAGTAGCTGATCTAGGTTGCATACCTGTCTCTTGTGTGAGGACAGCACTCATGCGGTCTGCTACAGAGCGCTATACAAAGCTGTCTCTCATCATTTCTGTCTCCTAGTATTTCATTTATTCTAGTAATTTAACATTTCTGAGGTCAGAATCCAGCTCCCTGTTAATGCCATTTTAATAATCTTTGTCAGCTGGATAACAGCATGACATAGACGTCATTGTTGATATATGTGCACCTAGGTTGTTATTACTGGTTCCATGACTAGATGCTTGTAACTCTTCAACAGGCTGTTTAAGTCCCTTGAAGGGAGGAATATGAGTCCTGGTTGTGTCTGAAAACCTTCTGTTGACACCTTCATTTAATAAAAAGAGTGCCAATAACAAAAGTTGCCAAATGGATGTCTAAAGCCTAGTAGAAAACCACAGAAACATCAGTAGAGAATTCTTTAAAGAAATATCACATCACCAGCAATCTTGGTGGACTAGTGGATAACAGTTGGCAGAAAAACACAGACATTGTTAACTCTGAGCAAAACAAGTATTTAGGAAGAATTGGACCCCAACTGTGAAGAATCTCAACCAATTGATTTAATTTATATATTCAGTGTTGTATATCCATGGGAGTGACATACGGTAAAATTTCAGGTCTAACTGTAGAAGAGCTCTTTGAGTAACTAAAAATAAAGTTATAAATGGCAAGAAAATGTTGCACGTAGTATAATTCATTATTTTTTTCTTTCTCTTGTTTACTATAAAGGTGACCTTTATAATTAATGGCTTTTTAGATTCCATGAAATATATTAGTACTTACCTTATAGAATTGTTATAAGAATGACTGTAAGTGCTTAGGACAGTATGTAGCATATGATGAGCATTTTATAAATGATAGTTATTAAATATATTTAATAGAAATTGTAAATCTTCCTCCAAAAAGAGTGAATCAATTTACAATACCATTTTAACAATTTTATTACAGTAATTTATAACCTAAGGCATAATTTGGTGCAGTTCTTCATCAAAGAAAACAAAAGCTAGTATCTCAAAGATATCATATGTGCCCATGTATCTTCTGTACAGATAAAAGGAATAGTTAAGTTTGCTGAAAGTCTAAACCCACCCCCAACACCTTCTGCAAAGTAGTCCCATAATCACTTAATTCTACCTATTACTTCCTCAAATAGATGTTGTTGTTGTTGTTTTTTTTCTCAAATAGATGTTTAAGATTTCTGGGTTATATATGTGAATAAAGATTGTACTTTCACCAATGATCCTTTGACCGCTAGCTAATAATTATTATTATTCGACAGATAAATTATATTTTAAAAATTGAAAAAAGCCTAAGGAAATTTCTTGGATGCTTGTATTTTTAAAAAAAGCAGTGAGAACATATTGTGTAACTAGATTCAGGAATACTTTGATATATATGAAATTCATCAGCTTTTCCATACAATGCAGTTTTTGAGACCTTGGTCCTTTATTGATTCAGTTTCCTGATCAGTGCAAACTTGACATTACACTTTGATTTTAAGACATTGGAATTGTTACTCTTTATTCAACTTCTCATTTCAGATGTAAGAGTGTCAAACTGCTCTACGTAGGAATTAGAGAAAGTTTTCTAAATAGAGATAACAGAAGACTTTCTGGCTATTATCCTCTCATGAGACATCTCTACTTAAGATCACATTCCTCTAATTTTTTAGAACCAGTTCCCCTGCGTCCCTGATTTCCTACCTTTCATATTTGAACCTAGAAGTAATTCTACCATCACCACATGTTGAAAGAAAGATTATGAATCTTCTTAACTTCCTATGGATGTTTTTTGGTTTAAGTGATTAATTTAGGATCGAAAATACAGCTGCCATTCTGGTATATAAAATTGATGGGTTTCTCTTTCCCTTCTCCATGGGGGAATATTTGCTAATCTTTTGGAATCACTGGAAGGCTTGGTCTTATTGTCTCTCTTGGCAGATACCTGTGCAGGCCTTGTTGTGGGCCATGCAGCAGGCACTATCAGTAGTCTCCCAGAAGGCCATGACCGCTTGCATGGCGGACAAACCTTCACTCCAAGATCCTTGAAAGAATGAATGGAACATTGTTCACCTCCATCTGTTTGCCACACTGTCCCTTCAGCTTCCACAAGACTAAAAGAGCAGAGTCTGTAGGCACAGGTGAATTTCTATGGGAGAGTCAGAACAAGTCAGAAAGAAATTACCTTTACTTAGGAGAAAGTTTGTTTTCTGGATAATTTGACTTTTTTAAAAATAGATTTTATTTATTTATTTGAGAGAGAGAGAGAGAGAGCACGCACCAGCAGAGGGGAGGAGCAGAGGGAGAAGAAGAAGCAGACTCCCTGTTGAGTGGGGGTGGGGGTGGGGCTCGATCCTGAGATCATGACCTGAGCTGAAGGCAGATGCTTACCTGACTGAACCACCCAGGCGCCCTGTCTTTTTAAAGAAATCTCATAAGAGAAAATACCTAAACATTCATACTTTCAAAACAAATTTTAAAGATTTGTGCATGTTGCCACCTCTAAGAAAATCAGAATTCTGACAGGATGACAAATATAGAAAAATGTATAAAATACACATCTCTGGTTACTCACATCTCTAGATATTCACCACATATTTCAGATATACTCACGAAGGAGAAATTTTATTCCATATTATATGTTCAAGTCATTTGCTGACAGATGTCTTTGCATTCAGTCATCTCTTATACCTCTGCTTTCAGAGCTGTTTATAGATGTCCTAAGCCATGACCAAGTTAAAGGCCGAGTTGTTGCAAAATTATTGCAATGAAGTTTTTGGTTGTTTCAGGAGGTTGAGGAAGAAGCTTAATTTGTCTTCATGAGGGCGCCCAATAACTGGGTCCTCCTTGGATGCCCACAACAAGTCCAAGAAATTGCTGTATCTATGCAGAGAGCAGCATGGCACTGCTTACCTGAGTAAGGGTGTTGAGGCTGGATAGTTGACGCTTAAAATGTAGCAGACCTCATGCCAGCCTATCTAGTATAGCAGTTGTTAAGATAGGCAAGGAAACAATTCTCACTGAAAGTGAAGTCAAGCATTTAGAGGCAGAAACACTAATTAGAACTAATTGACAAGTGTTGTAGCACTCACCAGAGTAGCTTTTTACATAGGAAAATGATAGTTATGTAAATACTGTGATTAATTGTATTCCCTTAGCCATTACTTTTCTTTTTGGCATCAAGCGTGACCAGAACTTGGCCATTGATTACAACTTCAAGTTTATGGTAGATTTCTTAATGAACATTTCTGTTTCTCAAGCCAGTTTTGCTTTTGTCATTTATATACGTGTGTGTTTCTGTGTGTGGGGTGTGTGTGTATGTGTGTGTGTGTTTATCACATTTCTATGTGTGTGTGTTTCATTACAACATCTCTGTTGGATATAGATATAATTTGTAACCATCTTCAATCTCTGTTGTGGAACTTACTCTCAATCCATTGACATATTGAAAAATCATTCCAGGCTGGTAAACATAAATACAGTTATTTGCTCTACTTTTTTTTATGATTTAAATATTCCGGTAATAATTTGAAAACAAGTCTTCAAGTCTGTCAATCTAGCATCTGCCATAAACACTAATTCTCATATGAAAAAAAAGGAGTTGTGCTCAGTGCATTATTTAGCTGTAAGTACATTTTGCCATATTAAAAATATGTGAAGACCGCTAAATACAGCGGTTTCACAAAAGCAAAACTAAAGAAAGTGCATTTGACTACTTCTTGTAATGTGAGAAATGGTGAGGGAGAGTGTGTGAGCATCTGATTAAAGCCAGATACCAGGTGGGAGCTGAGTGGAAGGCCAATGGGGGTGAGAAAAGTTTGGAAGTATGGGTTCAAGCTATGGTTCTGTGTAATTATCTGTGTAACCAAGGGAAGCCACTTGAGCTCTTTTGATCTTAGTTTTTCTTGTCTTTAAAATGAGAAGAATGAAACAGATGTTTTCCAAGGTCTCTTCTTCCTTTGAAAAATTAGTCCATTTTAAGTTATTTATTTTGAAATATTTCCAATGTAAGTTCACTAGAGTGAAGTTTAGCCCATTTTCACAGACAACAGTAAAGAGCCTCTGGTGATGTTACTGGTGGCTCAGACCTGGGATTGAGTCCTGTCTGGTTCATGACCCTTGTGGACTTTACCCACTTCCTTGGGGTGGGGGGTGGGAATTGGAGAGAGGTAAAGGGATAGGATATCCTTGGATTGAGTACTCTACCCAGTTATCCTGTTTCAATTATATAGGTATTAGAAGCCGTCTTCTGATTAAAAAATTTTTTTTTTTTTTTTTTTTTACAGTTTTAGGGCAAGGAAAAGGATAAAGTTGAGGGAGTTGATGATCCACTTCTATATAAAATCATACTTTTAAATAGATATGTTTTAAAAATGTGTTTGATTTTTGCAAGCAGAGTCATCACAACCTCTTCTACAACTCTATCAGAGTAATTTAATTGTATCAGTTTCCTAGCTCTGCCATAATGAATTGTCACAAGCTGGGTAGCTTGAAAAGCAGAAATTTATTCTCTCACAGTTTTTCAGGCTAGAAGTCTGAAATCAAATGATCGACAGGGGCCCTGTTCCCTCGGAAGCCTCTAGGAAAGAATCTGGTTCATGTTTCTTCTGGCCTATGGTGGTAGCTGACAATCCTTGGTGTTTCCTGGAAGCAGCTCTCCCATCTCTGTCTCTGTTGTCACTTTGTGTTATCCCTGTATGTCTGTGTCTCTGTCCAAATCTCTTCTTATAAGTACACTGGTCATTGGGTTTAGGGGCCAACTTACTATAGTGTGACTTTATTGTAACTAATTACATCTGCAAACACTCTATTTCCAAATAAGGTCACATTCTGAGTTTTTAGGTAGATATGATTTTTGGGGAGACACTATTCAACTCAGTAAAATTGTCATCTAGAGGAAAATGACAACCCAGGAAGTATCTAATGACAAGTAAAAATATATTTTTTAATGATTTATTTATTTATTTTAGAGAGAGAGAGAGCACGAACAGCCAGAAGGGCAGAGAGAGGAGAGAGAGAGAGAGAAGCAGACTCTCCGCTGAGCACAGAGCCTGATGTGAGGCTCGATCTCACAACCCTGAGATCATGACCTGAGCCAAAATCAAGAGTCCAATGCTTAACTTAAGCCACCTAGGCACCCCACAAATAAAAATCAAAAGTACACAAAAATCTGTCACTCTCAACAATTGTTAGATGTAGGTATTAAATATGATTCTCAAATATGGCTTAAGTGTGAAAATTACATTAAGTAATAACTTCATAATTTTAAATATATGAAATTTGTGAGATGAATCACAAAATTGAGTGCATGCCAACTATATTCAGTTAAACAACTTTGAGGTGTCAAAACTATGGTTGAATGTGTAAAAGAACAAAAAAGAATGTAAGATAATGTCTATTTCTTTAATCCTGAATTGCTTCCTTTATGGCTTTTTCCTCTTCTTTTAAAAGTATTTCTTCTCAGTTACTCCATCGGACATAATCTTACATATCTATTATTCTGTTTTCTTGATTTTTATCTTTTTTCCCTAACATATTGATTTTTATAATTCTATTTTTAGCTTTTATATGAAAGTAAAAACTGGTTTAAAGGTGATTTATTACACTTGACTATCACCAGTGGAACTTGATCTAATTTAGCTACAATAATTTTTTTTTTAAAGGAAGGTACCATGATTCATGTATTGATAAGTTAAAAAAAATCTTCTATTACCACCTTTTCTCTGAATCCCTCACTTCTCTAATGAATTTATAGTGAGATTTTAATTAAAATGTTGGTAATAAAAGTTTAAACATGTTTAAATTTGCACCTGTAAATAATGCATCAAGCTTAAAACATTTACATATAACTTCACTGGAGAGAAAGATGAGGTCTTATGGTAGAGGGGCAGGATATGTTCAATGAAATAATGAGCTGTAAAATGACTTGATGAAATTTGTAAATATATTTTAAAGGACTTATATTTTTAAAGAATGAAAAGAAGGAGCACCTGGGTGGCTCAGTTGGTTAAGTGTTTGCCTTCGGCTGAGGTCATGATCCCAGGGTGGGATCGAGCGCCACATCGGGCTCCCTGCTCAGCAGTGTGTCTGCTTCTCCCTCTGCCTCTCACCCTGCTCATGCTTGTGCTCACTCAGTCTCTCTCTTTCTTCCTCTGTCTGAAATAAATAAATAAAATCTTTAGAAAAATATAAAGTATGAAAAGAAGTGAACAGCATAATGCAGGAATCTATATAACCAGGATTGAGAGTCTTTAAAAAAGATAGTGCCAGTAATAACTAAATAAAAAAGGATAGATTTAAAAGAAATATCAAGTGTAGAACTCATAGTATAGGTCGGACAAAGAAAAGGAAGAATTTGAGGGTGATATATAGGTTTCTGTATTGGTCAGTTTGGTAGAGGGTGGTGGCTTTAACATAACAGGGAATATAAGGATTTTGGAAAAGGATGGTTGATGTTGTGTCTGTAACTTCACATGCTTATGGAGCACCAAAGAGTAGACATCCAAACTGCAGATTTGAAGCTCATGAAAAATGCCTTAGGTAAAGAGAATTTTAAATTTGATTTGCCTCTCATTTTTTTCCCAAGAGAGAATTTTCAATGGTTTATGAATAACAAAATAAAATAAATTGTGAATAAGTAATAAAAATGTAACAAAAAAGAAAATACAGTTGGGAAAACCAGAGGAAGCCACAAGTGAGATTAGTTAAGAAACTATCTTATACAGTTGCTTGAAGTGGAGTAGAAATATTTCTGTAAGCCTTCAAGCAGCAATCATGAAGGAACACCATCAATGCTAACAGGGCATGGAGTTTTATGTCTTGTTAATTGTTGAATCCTTCAAACGTAGAGGAATGTCTGATACATAGTAGTTGTTCAATAAGTGTTTGATGAATAAATGCAAAAAGTGATTTTAGATTTTATTTTATTTTATTTTATTATTATTTTTTTAATTTTTTTTTTTATTTATTTGAGACAGAGAGAATGAGAGAGACAGAGAGCACGCGAGGGGGGGAGGGTCAGAGGGAGAAGCAGGCTCCCTGCTGAGCAGGGAGCCCGATGCGGGACTCGATCTTGGGACTCCAGGATCATGACCTGAGCTGAAGGCAGTCGCTTAACCAACTGAGCCACCCAGGTGCCCGTGATTTTAGATTTTAAATGATTTTTAATGATAATAATTATTTGCCCTAGGAAAAATTACCCAAATGTTTGAGATATATTATATGCATTTTTCCAAGGACATTGATATTTGGCTAATTCAATTATCAAATGTATTATTAATATCATTTTCACTTTGGAGAGGGGAGGAGAATCTAGGTTTCTTTGAAATAGTTTTGTACACTTAATATTGTCCAGTTCCTAGATGCTCCAGAACAGGTTTGTTCATGAAGCTCTACTTTATGAATGATTGTGTTCATAACTGTCAAAGAAGGGTTCTTATTCTTAGGTTCACAATGAATGGAAACAAGGGGGAGGATAACTAGACTTTTGTTTCCTCTAGTTTTGAAGATATGCAGTTTAATTCTCCTCATCCAGGCAAAGACTGTTTCCATTGCATCATTTTCCTATTTCCTGTGAGCATACAGCCAACCAGGGGCTCTGAGAAGTACAGGGGAAGCCAAATTCAGCCAATATTGACTATGAACTAGTGAGACTCAGAGCCCACTTAGACCAATGAAATAAATTATGACCATAAATGTAACTTCGTAGTATCCTGATTTGTTTGAGAAGAGAGAAAAGATATTCATGTAATTGTATTAAATGCCAAACAACTTTCTAGAAAAATGAGTAAAAGGCAAGTAGGGTTTCTCCTATCAGAAACACAAGAGATCTTCATCAGATCTTCTGAATGCCTATGAATCCTAGGACATTACTTTGGTATCTCTTTTTATACCCTACCCCCAGCCCCCTGCTAATACAGAGACAGTACCTCTCTGCAATATCAAATTTTTGTAAATTGATTTCCTCAGGAAGCAGGTAGCTACACTCCAATGGTCTAGAGGCTTTAGCAACATCACTGAAAAGAGTTTCCTCTTCGCTCTACCCAAGTTTTGTATCTATAGGTCCTGAATATCTGCTACAATTCCTTTTTTCTACCTGCCACTGTTCAACTTCATGACTTACCCTCTTGTTGGGCATTTGAAAGAACAAGGTAATGGAGAGAAGTGCTTTCTAAGGACTCTTGCTGCAACTTGTCCATGGTCCCTTTCATGTGACCATCTCATGTAATCATTTATTTGAAAGTGCAGATAACCATGCTTCATTCTTTTGAGCAGTCCAGTTGTTTTCCTGAGCTTTAAATAAGTCTCTCTCAATCATTAGGGTTTCACTATCTCTTTCTGGGAGGCACAGCCCAGCTTTACAAAAGAATTTCCAGATGTCTACTGTCCATTACAGGGTGATTGATCATGTGTTTCACAACTGTCTTCAACCTAGAAGGTGTTGTGAAGAAGATAAAGTCATTATATCAAACCTTAGAACACTTTTTTTTTAAAGATTTTATTTATTTAGTTGAGACAGAGAGAATGAAAGAGAGAGAGCACATGAGAGGGGGGAGGGTCAGAGGCAGAAGCAGGCTCCCTGCCGAGCAGGGAGCCCGATGCGGGACTCAATCCAGGGACTCCAGGATCATGACCTGAGCCGAAGGCAGTCGCTTAACCCACTGAGCCACCCAGGCGCCCAAACCTTAGAACACTTTTATGTATCTAAAAATCTTGGTCCAAAGTATAATGTGGATAATCTTCAAAAAGTATTTTCAGATGTATTGCTGTATCTTATCACTTACTTTCTCTGAGTCTTCCAACCCAATAGTGGTTTGAGTTTTTGTATTGCAGGGGAATAGTACATAATCTCCAGAACAAGAAGGTCTTTGTTAAGAATTTACTGTCCACTTAGATTTTCATTTGAGAACACATCAAGAAAACCAGTCTTTTGAGGCGAGATATAATTTTGTAAATTTCTTTAGTAAATCAAATCAAGCCTTCAGAATCCAGACCATAAAGTATTTTCTGTAGTATAGAAATTATGTTCTTTCTGGCTAGGACTCCTCACCATGAGGCTGATAACTATGGAGTAAAAAGAATATATGCTAGAACTGAAACCTGCCTCTTATGGTCTCTAGAGATTATGGGCAAGAGAAAGTGAAGACACAGAGAGAAAAAAAGTGGCAATAAATCAGTGTTCTCATTCATAAGTACTGTCTATCCATACCACAATCACTTGTGGGTTCCACAGGAAGGATGAGTTTTCACGGGGAGCCTTAGGATACAGGAACTAGTGGTGTACTTTTACTGGCATACTAGGGGTGTGCTTTTACAAGCATGCTGCTACCTTTCAGGAGAATCCTCAAACCTGGAAACTTCCAATATGGCACTGAAGGGGAAGGAAAGGGAAAGATTTGTTAGCTTGGGACAGTGTTGCTCCTTCCATGTGGCATGAACACAGCGCTCAGTGACCCATATTTGCCCCAGTGAGGGGAAATGGATGCCAATATGACTGGTGGGCCATCAGATCTTGGTTAAGAGTAAAGAGGTCATCTTGTATGGATAATTTTGGTACTACAGTACCAGTGCATCACAATGAGAGAGCCTGATGGCTGTGGTAGCTTCTCAGGTGTCACCAGTCCAGGGAGCAGCTGGTTCAGCCACTCTCCAGCCTGGGACTTGGAAAAATCCTGAGGGAACCATGCACATTGAGAAACTCTTTTCATTCCCTACCTGACACAAGGCTACATGCCAACATTGCCCTATACACCAAGATGCCTTCACAGATAGGAGCAAGGGTAGGGAGTAGGACTTCATAAGACTGACCATTTTCTTGGGTTGCCCAGTCAGAAACATAGTTATCTATAAAGGTTGTTATAATTACTAGGTTGAATTAAGCTTACCCAATTGGACTAAATTATAGTCACTTCTAACTCTATCTTCATTACCAGGAAGGATGAAGAAGTTTTAAAGGATTGGGTCAGTTATAGAAAAATAAAGACATTTTCTTTCCACATAGGGATGCAATTATATTTGAGACCCTTTTTAAATTATATTTTATCTTTGTTCACATAATTAGGAAATGGGACAAATCCAGGAGACTTTTGATCAATATTATACATGACCAGTGTTGCCTACTACAGAAAGGCCTTAGGATCATGGAGCAATTAGTGTGGTTGATAATATTCAAACATTCTAACCCATTCATCGTTTCAGAAGGTCTACAGTGAGGGTGGATGTGACTTCTTTCAAAATAATTCCTTGAGAGGGAAGCAAGAAAGGCCTGGTTTGACTGTGAGTATAAATAAGTTTAAAAAATTACAGTTCTCTCACTTTAGAAAAGTGCTCAGGCTCAGGGTGCCCAGCTTTTGTCAGGGACACAGAAAGCTCCATCTTTATTTTGATGGACGAAATGAGAGATTAGTTTGAACAGCTGATTTTTATTCCAGTCATTCCACAAACTGTCAGGGTTTGTTTGGGATTTCTTCCTAGTAGGCTGTTTATCACTCTGACTTTCTTTGTTCTTCCTGGCTTTGATCTCGGTGGACCAGATTTTTGTCCTAAGTAACTCTAGGGGAATTCCAGGACAAGAGCAACATTCTGATTTGATGTTTGGAAGCATTGGCTTTGCTTTCTCCATCATTTGTCTTTGCTACTCTGTGTGCCTCTTTCATTTTCTTCTTTTACTTTAGTTCATTTTAAGAGTGCAACATATCAGAGAAACACGAAGAAGATGGGTCTTCTACAGAGTTTCTCTTTCGGATTGATTTTTCAAAGAGCTGCAGAATAGCAGTAAATGCCTTGCTCTGGTTCTGCCACATGGGAGTCAGTCCAAAGACAAGTGTTTATTTTCTTGGTGAAAAATAATATCCAAACCTCTTTGTGTGGAGTGGTCACAAGCATTGAATTTCATTAGCTGATTATTGTGAGTCCTAACCCTTTCTAGACATTTTTTGTTTGATTGTTGTAAAATGTTTTAAAATCATAGCCAATTTTTGGTGCCCTGATATTGTTTTTAGATTACTCATAGATTTTTGGTTGTTTTTGACATGTATATATGTATGGTTTCAGCACATATATATAAATTTTTCCCTAAGTATTATTCCCTTTTGCAGATTCTTTTCCCTGGAGAAAAGTGTCCTTTATACACAAATGCTAAGGGATCCTGTGAATCTGAATTAGATCTAAAGTAACTTGGAATCAGTATTGCTTAGAGGGTCTACAAAAATGGTTTGTAAGACTATATTTAACACACAGTGCATATATATTTAAGGTCAAATAAAAATTGGATATATATAAAATTTAAGATGGTTTAAGAGGGCTAAATTGACACTTTGGCTGGAATTGCAATAGTCCAGTGCAGTGCAATGATCAGAATCACAGAAGATGTCTCTCTCTATATGATTATTAATGAAGATACCATGAAATCATAAACTGACTTTTACTTACTGAATACAATATACTTAGCATTCAAAAAAATCTTTGAAATATGGGGAAAAATAGAAAAAAACAAAAAATGAAAAAGGGGTGGGGGAGACCTTGTAATTGAACAAGTGGAAAAACTTAGATGAGGTGACAGGTGCCATCCGCTCTGGGAAGCCTTTCTAGGCTGCACTGTGCATTCTTTTGTTGAAGGCAATGACACTACTTTGATAATATCATTCCTTGGCTACAGTAGGGTTAAACATTTTTTAAAAAATCTGGCCTTAAAATGGCCCATAACTAGTCTTAAAGCTGCAGAACAAATCCATGCTGATAAAGAGCCTGAAGAAGATGACGATGTATCTCTATGAGTACGGCAAATAATAAAACCACGATAAACTATGTCTGTTACCTGCTACACTCTATAAACATATTTATATAGAGAATTAGTTACCTCTTGTATAAATCTCTAAAACATGAGAATCTGCTTGTCATTGTATGCGTAAACCTTCATTCTTTATGTGTTACCAGCTCTTTGCATCATTTCCTCCTCTTATAGCCCACTTTAAAGTAAAGATATTGGAAACCCTTCGACAAGCTCAAATACTTAGAAAATCATCAGTTGGAGGCATTTTCCATAGAGAGTAGAATGAAAGGCAATGATGGGACTAAGTCTCTGGAAGTTGGACTTCTTATACCATGAGTATACTCACTTCTTGCTTATGACACAGACATCTGTCATTTAGGTCTTTGTCCTTTAAGAAATTACCAGTTCTTGCCTTGTAGGAGTTTGTCCTCAGAAAATACTTTTAATGCAATCTATTAAATCTATTACATCCTTGCTGAGTTTTCAAATTAGATTTTAGTAGTCAGTCAACTAAAATGTCAGGGAAAATGTGTAATTTATTATCTTTGTCTCAGCTTACAAGTTAACACAACACAACATAACATATTGATGGCAAAATGTAAAGCTTCACATAAACAAAAACAAAAGGCAAACAGATGGAAGCTCAACACATAGGAGAATAGCTATGGGGTAGAGAAAATGTATTTATTTCTTATTTTCATTTAGCCATCTACATTATGAAATTGTTGGCAATTACATATATTTTGGGCCAAAGTTTTGAATGAGAAATGAAACTATTCAAACTAGTTTTAATAAATTAAGAAAATTATATAGACCTTTCACAAAGTAAAATTTATTAATTTAGTTTCTTGCTACTAGAGAAGGCATGCTGATAGTGCCCAAATTCCTCTCAGGGTATTCGGCAAAGCCACACGCCAAGAGAATCTAGGAGAGTGGCCTAGTTCTGAGAAGACTAGACCATCTGGGGAGAGCCCTGGCTCATCTCAGGGTTCTCATTTTTAAATTTACCCAAATATATACCTAAACATGGGAAGAAATGGTAGAACTTGACATTGAACTTCAAAATTTTACTGAATCCAGAACTAAACTTAAAATGTGCTTCTTTTACTCTAACACAAATGAACAGCAATTCAAAATAGAGCCAAACTAAGAAAATAAATGAGCCTCCAAATATTCCTGAATTCCAAGCCTAGAACAGGTTTAGAACCATGACCTTCAGCCATGAAGTTAAGATAGGATTTAAAAGACTCCCCTAACAGCAGCTTATTCCTCAGCCTTGAGATTTAGTTAGTGTACGTTTCCAACAACCATGCACATGGAGGAGGACTTAAAAGGGCACTTTTCAGAAAACCAGTGCATTATTTGGAGACTTTGAGGTGTTTATCCATGATTTGTGCCTTAACCAACCCTCTTCTTCCCCCTAAACATACTTTTCTTTTTTTCCTTTGTATTATATGTGTACTATTTTCTCTTTCACCAAACCATGAGCCCCTTTGAACCAGGGAAATGGTCTACAATGTCAATTTTGTTTCTCTCTCTGTCCTCTCTTTTGAGAATCTAGATCTGGAATCTTTGTACACGTAAACTACTTCACACATACTTGTAATTAAAGGATACTAGTAAATAAAACTACTGAGATCTAAATACTTTCTGCAATGTATAATTTTGTCTAACTTTTTTTCAGTGACTAGCTTAGCAAGTTTAGTGAACTGATCCATAGCTACTCATGTTTTACAATAATTTCATAAACCCTATGAAAATTATCAGCTAACTCTATAGTACTATATATTAAATACATGTGGAATGCAATCAATTTTGTAAACTAAAACTTATTCAACTAACAGTAATCATTCATTCACCTAACAGTTTTTGAATTATTAGTAGGTTCCACTAATAAATACTACTAAGAAGTACCACTCTGGATTGGATACTAGGGATTACAGTTTAATATCCACAATCCTCAAGAACTTTATTCAGCTCTTGAACTTTATTAAATAACTACTACTATGTATTAAGTACTGTTTAAGATGCATTACCATCTTTTCCTCATTTAATTATCATAACAGTTCATGGTCTCCATTTTACAGATATGGAAACTAATGCTTAGACAAGTTAAGTAAATTGTTTTCCAAAAGCTAAAATCTCAATCAAGATGTCTGATCCCCAAATCGTTGCTTGAAATTTGGCCAAAAGACATGTTTTATGGTCACCAGAAACATTCTAAAAATGAATTCGTTTCATGCTGAGATTTGGAGAGAGTTCATAGCAAAAAAACAAGATATTTGAATTCTCTTGAAAAAGAAAATCTGGCAACTGTAGGTTTACATGCCACATGGCAAAAATTGGCTGCAGCTGAGTAGCAGCTATTTGCTTTATACTGGCCATTTTCTCCCCAATCTGATGTAGTTTCCAATGGTTAGCTCCACTTCCTTATGCTATTTGCATTGTTTCCTGAAGGCATTTATGTTTAAGACTCCTATATTCTTCCATGCTTTCTAGATGTAATTCATTTTATTAAAAAATATACTGGGACCTAATTAAGGAGTGAAATAGGAGATTAAAACTATGACCTTATTAATGATATTAATTGGAGGAAAAAGTTTAAGTGTAGGACAACAATAATCCCTTTATTCCAGAACTCGAGTATTAGACAGCCTTTCCCAGGCTGAATAAAAAAGGACAGGTACATTTAAAAAACACGAAAACAAACAATTTCTATAAATTAACAACATAGTTGATTAAAAAATCAAAACTATATGGATAGGTCTAGACAGAGCTGAAGAGAAGCTTAGTGATGTAGAAGGTTCATTTGTGGAAAAAACCAAAATGGGGAATAGAGAAATGAATGGATAAAAAAACGAGAGATCATTAAAGAAATATGGAGGGTGAATTGAAAAAGTTCACTACACACAGTGGAGTTTCATACAGAGAAAAAAATGGAGAGGGGAAGTATTCAAAATAATAAGGTCTGAACACTCAAATCCAAAATTTGTGAAGGCATAGTGATGAATTCAGGTATCATAAACACACAAGTCCCCATGAAGACACATAGTACTGAAGCTGCATAACATCAATGATAAAGATAAAATCTTAAATGCAAACAGAAAAAAACAGATTACTTACAAATGGGTGACACTTATTCTCAAAAGGTAGTAGATTAATGTCTTTAAAGGGTTTAGGGAAAACGATTTTTTGCATGGATTTCTATGCCCAGCCAAATTACCATGTAAGGATGATGGCAACATGAAGATTTTTTTCAGACACGAAAGAGAAGGCATTTATACTCCAGACACACTGAGAGAACTTTAAAAGAATACATTTTAGTAAGAAGAAAATCAACCACAGAGGAGGGAATGAAAATAATAAAAGCATCAATGACCAATTAATTTAAAAATATATATTAGCAATCTTGTCAGAAGATAAATCCATTTTTGGAAGGTGGGAGGTTAAAATAGATGAGGGGCTTAACTGTTAAATAATAATGTGGAAGCTAGAAAGAGAAGATTGAATCAAATTTTTCCATGTTCTTGATAATGTTTGAAAAATAGTTTAGATACATTGTTAAAGATGGATTTGAGGTAAAAAAAAAAAAAACGCATGCTAAATATTTGAGGCAGTAATTCAAAACACTGGACAATGAAAATGGTCTGGCCAACAGCTAATCATGAAGGGACACTGACCAATGAAAGGGATAATGTCTGCAAACCACCACTGTATTCTGATGTCTTCTGGCTAAATATCAGTTGATATTTTATCTTCAAAATATCTTTGAAGATAGCCATTAAAATAATGGAAATGAGTGCATAATTTCCCAAAATGTAGATGGAAAAAAGGGAATACAGAAATTTTTATCAATTCTGCAAGATTAAGAAACTGATGTCTAGACAAATCATGTGACTTGCTCAGATCACATAGTAAACCAGATGGGGTTAGGAGTAAACTTGGATTTTTAACTAAGTCTAGTGTTGTTCTATTGTGGTATTTGGCCCTACAAATTCAATTTTCAAATCGATACTTTGTAAACATTTAGTACATTTATTTTCTTATTTCAGGCATATGTATGCTATCATCATTACTCCTGATTCATATTTTAGTAGTTTTTAAACATCTCCATTTATGCTTTATAGAGGATTAACATGTGCAGCTCTAAATGTTAATGTCCCTTTAAAAATATTACCTGTAATTTAAATTTTTTAAAATGTGTATATATTTTGTTAAATTTTATTAAATAGAAAAGTATTGCTGCCTCTATTAAAATCATAAGAAAATGCCATTATTCAAAAAAGTAAGAATTTGTTCTGTGTATTTATAAAAGGACTTTATTTCTTTCACTTCAATTTTCCTGAGGGAAAGATATTTTGTCAAATTATCTCTCTCTCTTTTTTTTTTTTAAAGATTTTATTTATTTATTTGAGAGAGAGAATGAGATAGAGAGAGCATGAGAGGGGGGAGGGTCAGAGGGAGAAGCAGACTCCCTGCTGAGCAGGGAGCCCGATGCGGGACTCGATCCCGGGACTCCAGGATCACGACCTGAGCCGAAGGCAGTCGCTTAACCAACTGAGCCACCCAGGCACCCAAATTATCTCTCTCTTTACAACATGATTTCAATGGGTAAAACATGATTTTCTTGATTAAATGATTTATAGTTTCCAAAGCAACAAGTTTGAAAGTAAAAAAAAATTCAATCTAGAAATAGTTCTTTTTATTGTTTTTTTCTTATCTTACATTTATCCTTTGACCCCACATACTCCAGAAGCAGTGTAAGTTAGCCTCCTTTTTCAATAGAAAAAGAAATAGGAAAAAGGTATGTTTAAGATTCCATTAAAATTGTGTGGTATCCCTGGGAAATTGCTATTAAAGTTCAATAATGATGTAACTCTGCTTCAGAAGTTAACTGAGGAGATTTTAGCTAGCGTAGTTTTTAAAAGGCCAGAAAGTCACATCAAATCATTACAAAATGGATACCTGTTATGTCAAGGAACAACCATTTTTGAGCACCTACTGGAAGCTAATTACTCTTTTATGACAGGTAATTGATATAATACCTAGTAGTATTTTCCTTGAACACTGTACTGAGGAACTTACATGGAAGGGAAAACAAAAGAGAGAAGGAATGGAGTTATCTCAGGAAAGAAAAAAAAAAAGAAAAGTCTGAGTCAGAAACAGAGTTACCACATTGGACCAAAGTTGGCCATTACCTACAGAGGGACCTGATGGAAAATTGTTTTTTTCTCATGAGTCAGCCTAGGTTTAGAGAAAAGGAATGTTGTTATCAGATGAATATATACAATGAGGAGTCAGAGAGAGAAGCTGCTGAGTATCTTTTGGCATGAAAATAAAGGATTAGCTTGGGCAGGCACAAGGGATTGAACCTAAAGCTACGAAAATTATACTTATTAAATTCCTGAAACCCTTCAGGTCACTTTATTTAAGTGCCTTCTTTCTCAGTTTCACACTCTACTTTCCTTAGGTGTCTGCAATGAGACATGAGTTTCTTGTGGGAAAATAAAGAACAGTCTGATCTACTTGAAATGACTTCTAAGGCTGATTGGCCCCTTCTTCCCACCTCAAGCATGCCTTCTCTCCATTACCCCGCACATGTCGGATAGGACGATAGGAACCGCTGCGACAGTGGACGAGAATGTGCCCCAGGGATACAAGCTCTGGTCTGCCTCTGCCTCTTGGGTCACCTCTGAGGATGATGGCATGTCGTCATGCTCCATCATTTTTACTTATTCATTTTTCTCTTTAGACCTGTCAAACAGAGAGGCTGCAGAGCTTCTGTAAGGCAGAGCCCGTGTCTTTGGAAGACTGTTGTGTTAATCACGCAGATGACATTGCGACTATGATATAAAGACTACAATGAAAATTGCTCTTTGTCAAGAGGCTGGGTCAAATAGAGGATGGTTCATCTGCACACAGACCACCCTTGACCATAATGTAAAATAGATTGCTTCCTTGGCGCTAAGAAAAGTTGCATCTCCAGGATGTTATTTTTGGATCTGGTCAGAATCCTATTGAATTTGAATTTTAGGATATCTTTCTGTTCTACTTGATTTCCTCAATTATACAGCTTTACCTCTGGTATCAACTGTTCTCCATTACATTTTCACACTGTAAGTTTACCAGAGAAACTCATGCCAGTTATTATTATTTTTATGAGTTTATACACTCAAATACGAAACACACAAAATAGGCTAGAATTTATTAACATGAAATATTTAATACAGAAAGAGATAGGGCATTATAATGTTATATGTCATGAGCATATTGAATGTGCCCAATTGCTTTTAAATGTCTAAAGTATAACCATTATGTGCTGTTATAGGGATTATAAACTATATTGAAGTAATATATTCAAGCATCCAAAAAATCAAAGTAAATAAAAATAATTCTGCTCATTGGCTCACAGTTAGGAAGGAATGAGAGTCATAACAATAAAATAATAATGTGCAGGCAAAGACAAATACATCGTGCAGCAGCCTGAGCTGCAGCAGGCCCTGATTCAAGGGAGGGAGCCGGAGGCTTCCAATGCATAAAAATGAATATTTGTCTGCCAGGGGAAGACTGCACACATCTCTTTCCCACTCTTACCCTCCAGGGGCCTCTTCTGACCTCCCTTTGTCCCCGGTGAGGGGGAGAACAGAGGGTCTGGATATGGCTAGGAACATTTCATTCTGGGAGCATGTGACTTCCGGAGTAGTTCAGCACCTGCATCTCTGGGGAGTAATTTAGTACCTGCATCACCCTGACCTTGCATAGTGGAGTCTGTGATGAACATCTGACTTAGGATTTTCCTTAGGGTTTGTTCTCATTAGGAGATGAAGTGAGGGACATTTTCAAGTCTGATCATTTAGCAAATAGGAGTTAGGAACTTAGTTCCTAAGTGATGCCTTACTCCACTTCATTTTTTTCTAGAGTTCCCTTGCTGAAACCCAATGTCAGTATTAGTGTCCATGGTGGCTACTGTAGACTTGTTTTCTCCGGAGTGCAGAATAGATGCAGGGGTTGTAGGACAATGCCTGTTTGCTGTCTTATCCCGGGCTGCCTCAACCATGCTCACCGGGAGGGATTCCATGTACTATCTCACAGTGGAGCCTCATGGGGGGGCGGTGAGCAGTGGGGGAGAGGCGGACCTTGGGACGGCAGGCTGGTGCTGGGGAGGGAGGCAGGGCAGAGAACACTTCCTTGTCAGCCCTTGTTAGTCACAGTCATAGGCAGTACAGCAGACGATCAAGCTCATTACAAGGAAACATTTTTTCTTATGGCAAAATATATGGAATTCTTAAAGGTCAAGCTGTATGCTAGGAATTGTTGAAGAGCCTTTGAAGCATTTGCTAACTGAATCATGAATTATAGTGTATGTTAAAAAGGACTATGTGTAAAAATAAGGCACACACATACAGGGTTGAAAGTGACTTTGAAGTTCCCCTTATCCATGTACACATGTGAACTTGAAGGATGTGTATCGAGTTTTATAGCAATTTTTAATAAAATTTTTATTTTAGAATAGTTTCAGATTTGTGGAATGATTGCAAAGCTAGTACAGAGAGTTTTTTCTGCATACCTCAGACCCAATTTCCCCTATTATGAACATCTTGCATTAGTATGGTGTATTTGTCACAAGTAATGAACCAATATTGGTATTATTAACTAAAGGACATACTTTATTCAGATTCTCTTGGTTTTTACCTATCGTTCTTTTTTCTATTCCAAGAACTCATCCAGGAATGTAGTTTGCATTCTCCTCGTGACCAATTATGTGGATTATCCTTTCATATCCTTATCTGCCATCTATATGTTCTCTCCAGTGAGGTGTCTTAGATCTCATGCCCATTTTTCCATTCAACTTTTCTTTCATTCTTGTGTTCTATTCTGGTACAATCAGATTTGTTTTGTAAATATTTCTCCAAGATATGGCCCGTTCCCTCATACTCCCAATACTATCTTTCAAAAGGAAGTTTTCAATTTTGAAAAAATATAACCGATTGATATTTCCTTTCATGAATTGTACTTTTTGGTGCTGCATCCAAAAACTCATCACCAAATCCAAGGTCACCTAGATTTTCTCCTGTGTTTTCTTCCAGAAGTTTCACAACCTTGGCTTTTACATTTAAGTTTATGATCCAACATGAGGCAATTTTTGAGAAAGGCATGAGGTCTTTATCTAGGTTCAATTGTATGTATGACTGTCCTGTGTTCCAGCATCATTTGTTGAAAAGACTCTCTTTTCTCCATTAAGTTGTACCCTTGTCCAAGATCAGTTGACCATATTTGTGTAAGTCTATTTCTGGACTCTCTGTTCTATTCAACTGATCTTTAAATATTTCAGGTCATAGTCTTCTTTCCATGAATTCTGGTGGAAAGTCTACTATAATTCTTCTTGTTATTTCTCTCTAGATAAGGTGTCTTTTCCTCCGGTGTCTTTCAAGATTTTTTTTTTTTTCCCATTTATTGCAGTTTGACTACAATATGCCTAGGTAGGTTTTTTGTTTTGTTTTAATCTGTGTTTTAAGTTCTATCATCAATCTTGACAATTTTACTTTAAATATTTCTCTTGCGTTGTTTTGTCTTTCTTCTCCATCAGAGATACTCCAGTTAGGTATTTGGTATACCTTTTGAAACTATCCCACAGTTCTTGGATGTTTCATTTGTTCATTTTCATTCACGGTTTTCTTTGCATTTTAGTTTCTGTTGAGCTATCCTCAAGTTCACTGATTCTGTACTTGGCATGGTGGTCTCCTAATGAGTCCATTGAAGGCATGTTTCATTTTTTGCTATGTTTTTAATTCTAGCATTTCTTTTAAATTCTTCCTTAGAGTTTCCATCTTTCTACTTACATAAACCACCTGTTCTTGAATGCTGGTTCTTTTCCATTAAAGTTCTCAACATGTTAATCATAATTATTTTAAAATTCTGATAATCCCAACATCTGTGTCATCTCTAAGTCTCGTTCTGATGATTGCTTTCTCTCTTCACACTGTGTTTTCTTCTTTATTTTTGTCATATCTTGTAATTTTTTTTTAAGCCAAGCATATTGCATTGGATAATAGCAACTGAGGTAAATAGGCCTTCATTGCAAGGATTTATGGACATCTGGCTAGGAATTTGACTGTGTTTAATGATTGTTGTGGTTATAGGTAACAGAGGTTTTAAATCTCTCTCTTGCCTTTATTTTTTCTTCCTTCTAGACTTTGAGCTTCGCTAATACTTCTCCGCAGAGGAAGCCAGTGCCTTGCAACTCTTTAGCTATAATCCACTATCACACTGGAGCCCTGTTGGTACGGTGGGAGGATACGGGGGAAGGAAAACTTTCTGTTGTCTTCCAGTTAAATATCCATGTTCCGATGGGCCTTTGTCTTGCGGCTATGACCGTCAAACGTGTGTCTCGAGTTGTCTCACTCCGCCCTACCCCCCATCTCCTTTCTGACTGCAGACTTCCCACTCTTTTCCTTGTATCCCTGACTCCTACTGAATATGGTTTTTTCTCCTTAGTAAAGCAGAAAAGCTATAGGGAATGAGAGTAGAATGATTGCTTGGCCCTAACTGGGACAAGGTTCTGGCAAAGTCTTTCTCCCTGTAACCTATGTATGTCTTTGTTATGGAGAAAGCTTTGGGAAATTTCACAATGATCCCCCTTCCCCTCCTTCTTCCAGAGCCATGAGCCTGTCTTTCATAGATCTTTACTATGAGAACCTGGTAGGGTTCTTGGAAGTGAAGTCCATGAAAGTATGAAGGCTTCCCTGAGATTGTAGTCCCTAACAGTTTCTTATTCTCATACAATCCAAATTCAGTTTGTAAAAATTAATCTTTAAGCGTTCTTACCAGGTTATAGTTCAAAATAAACACATCTTGGTTGCAGTATCTCAAGATGCTCCTGCTCTCTTGACTTTAGGGTGACATTTTGCCCTGCAACGTCAGTGCTCTGCAAGATCCAAGAAAAACCACTGATTTTCAGATTGGCCAGCTTTTTTTTTTTTTTTTTTTGCATGGATGGGGTATGGGGGTTGTCTCGGAGCTGAAGCCGCAAGTCTGTATCTGCTAATTTTAATTTTCTTCTGAATGTAATGCGTAGCCTCAGCGATACATGCTAGATGTACACCATCATTATTTCTACTCTTGTAATTTTTTCTTATATTTTCTTATATTTTCCCTTGTTTTTATTGGAAACAAAATATTCAATCATCAGAAACTTCGTACGGCTCCGTTCTTCTGTTTTGGAAATCTCTTCATTTGCTGGATAGTAATCAAAAGCTAAATAAATTCTAGGCAACTGAAAGAAACAAAGTGGAATAAATTTGCTGTATTGGAAGAGTTCAAGGTCTAGTGGTATAAACAGACAAGAACTAGGACAAATAAATGGGCAGAGTGCTAATAGCACAGAAAGGCAGATAAAGCAGACACCAGGTCGAGGAATGTTCTGGGACAAGTTGATGGAATCAAGAACAGTGCTGAAGTAGATGAAGTGGTGATTGAGGAGGAGGGAGAGAAGAATGTTGCAGCCGTAGGGACACCCTGGGAAAGCATGAAGGATCCATGAGGCAGTGTGTGAATCTGCTGTGGAGAGGTGGGCTCTGCTAATGCATTTGATTTTATCCTGAAATCTATGTGGGAGTTATTGAAGGCTACTAAACTGCCATATGGTTGGATTTGCATCTTATATTGAAGACTCTCACTGGAGAGGGGAGGTTGAGTGGAATGTCTGAGACAGCAGAGAAGCTGGGCAAGGGGCTAAGACATTTGTAGAGGTGAGAATTAGGAGGGTCTGGATTAAGGCAGTGACAAAGGGGTGAACTAAGGGACAAATATGTATGCTACCAAGGTGCACATATTGTGTATATATATAGTGTATGTGAGAGCATATAGGAATTAATAAATATCCAAATGAGTTCCAGGTTTCTGTGATTTTGATAACAAGGGAGAGGATAGTGCCAACCACTGAAATGGGGACCGAGAGAGCAGGAAGAACAGGTTATGTTTGGAGAGAGAGGGGGAAGGACAATAATGATTTTTATCCTGTATATTTCAAAAAAAAAATCAAGAAGTATTTCTTTTTTTAAGTATTCTAAAACCTACTATATGGAGAAAGAAAGGTATAAAAAGAAGTTGCTGCAATAAATCAAATTATATAATTTTCTACTCTTGAATAAAAATTGGAAACCATGATCATAGCTAAGTTTCAAAATCAAATGCAGTCTCTTGTTTCAGACCATGAGCCTTCATAAAGATGTCATGTTCTACTCTGCTATGGTGACTCCAGAAAGAACTTCTGTTTTTGGATCTCCTATACAACTAATTATTGAGTAAGAAGACCTGGTTAAAAGGGTAAGAAAATAGGTGATGGAAACATAGCTATAGGTTAAACACTTCCTTTCTTCACTTCCTGACTGATAAAAGAGGGACCATCTTTTCAAAATTAGGTAAGGAAATTTGTGACTTCTGCAAGAATTACATTACACTTGGAACCACACAAGTAGTTGTTCAGAATCATGGAAAATTCAACTAAAATTTTAGAGGGGCATCTAACCTAAGGCCAGAATATTATTTCTTTAGGCTAACAAGCAGAATTTAGTAGGTACTTTATAGTCAATGATAGGTATGTTTCCTCTCCACCAACTTCTCTGATAATCATCATGGTAAGTAATTTCCTATAACATTGTTCATAAATCATTTGAGCTTTCTTCTTTGTTTTATCATTATTTTGCATACTGTTTCTGTTTTTGCTTTTATTTTTAGACTGTGAGCTTCCCAGGAGCAGAAATGAGTAACATATAATAGTTGCTCAGTTAAAAATAGTCTTTTGGGGCGCCTGGGTGGCTCAGTTGGTTAAGCGACTGCCTTCGGCTCAGGTCATGATCCTGGAGTCCCGGGATCGAGTCCCACATCAGGCTCCCTGCTCGGCGAGGAGCCTGCTTCTCTCTCTGACCCTCCCCCCTCTCATGTACTCTCTCTCATTCTCGCTCTCTCAAATAAATAAATAAAATCTTTAAAAAAAAAAAAAAAAAAAAATAGTCTTTTGACATTTACTGAGTGTTTAGGAAATACAATATTATTACTGCCTTTAAGGAAATGGTGTGTTAGGGAGGAGATAAATTTAGACTGTGACTTCTCTGAATAATTATGGCCATCTTTTGAAATAGATCATATTAAGTAAAGAATTAAACCAGATCCTCCTTCTTTGAAATTAAGAGAGAAAATTATTTTATTATGATCCATCAGAAAAAGCAGGCATTTTTGCTTTAAAAATAAAGACATACTTTGTTGACAGAACTCAAATGGAAGCATATAAAAAGTCACTAAAAATAATAGAACAAACTTTTAAAAAACTTGAGTGTATTAATATTGGAGCATACAAAATCTAGTCAAAAGAGATGTCCAGGAAATCTTCAGAATCGTATAACACATACACATTTTCAGTTAGGGATATCCTTACCCTTAAAGTTCTAGTTCCTTGTACCGTAATGAGGACTTATATGTCTAATTATTACTTAATATTAGTCAAAGATAATGAACTCTCTTTCACATTAAGCTATGCTCCTCTTTAAATATTGGATCTGTGAGGTTTTACTGATATTCATTTTCCGTTGTGCATTGGCAGGTTCACCTCTGCTCTCTTCAATTCACGGAATGAATGGAAACCATAAACTGAGTATATACTGTACCAGTTAAAGGTTTACCAAATGAGTTCCCATGGTTTTCCTTTCTCACTAAATGCATTCCCTCATGTTGGAAAAGTTCTCTGAAGGGGAATGCATCCTGGTCTTTAGGCCTGAGGGTACATTATTTCAAGCATATCAGGCTGCCTGGTCTAGTGCCTTTTGCATGGGAAACATCTAAAGACCCTGTTCCCTCACAAAGGTTTCAATCAAAATCCAAATGGAAATTGATTCCTCCTTTGGCTTTGTTTTGACTTTGGAGATAGAAGCTCTGACATATTTATTCTCTTACATTGTTTTAGCTCCCCCAGCTAAACATAAGGAAGCAGACACCACAAATAGTTTGTTTACATAAATTGACGCTGTCTTTTAAAAATCATGTGCCAGGTTTCCTTTTTATTAAAAAAATGTTATTGTAAATCCATTAGTAGGTACTATTTAAGATCTATTAATTACTAAAATTAATATAATATAAAAATAATACTCTCTTGCAAATATTTAAACTGGCCTAAGTTCACAGGGCTAACTTAAATGAGTCTAAAGGCAGTGCTCCATTAATCAGATAAATGCCATAAGCCAACTTCTAATGAATATTTTTTAAAATCCCACATTTTCTTGATTTTCTCCCCTTAATTTGTAAATAAAGTTACATATCATACCTTAAACTTCAAAGGTAGATTTGTTGGTTTATTAATTCAAGTGGGATATCAGATCATAGAGGTGATTTGCCTCATTTGGGAATGTCATTTGGTGATTTTCTAATTAATGCACTACCATGAGCAAAGGCGACAGATTAACTATAGCATGAACAGGAACATGCTAATTCTTCACTGAAACTCTCAACAGTTGAGTCACATGCAGTTCCAATTATTTTGCATGTTTGGCAATCTTTCTTCCTCAGTGGAACAATAAACATTAACTCATTACTGTGAAAGAAGCTTATGAAAACATGGTTGACATAAATTACTCTCTATTAAAAAAATTTTTTTATTACAATGCCAGTTTTCCCTTTTGCAACGTGTTAGAGTTGTATTTTATTTTTAAAAGAACATGATCAAACATCCCCACAAATATTCCAAATTTGTCATGGGCCACTAAAATGTCAGATCTCTGATCGTTTTGTTAATTCATTCTTTTTCAAAATGATATATGAAACATAGTGGGGAGCGGGATATATTATAATCTGAAATTTAGTACTTGAAGAGAGACTTCTTAATGGTACTAAGGTGACTTTAAAAAATAACAATGCCTTTGTGTTCCAGATTTGTTTTCCAACACCAAACATTCCTAGAAATACGTAATGTCCTTGTGTTTACAACTCTGATAGTTTTAACATGGGTAGTTCATGCCACATTTTCCTTTTTTTGGTTTTACTGAAAACACAGATAAGATCACTGGACACTCTCTGCAGCCTTTTTAGAGGCAAAGCTGACGTCCGGGAAGGCTTTGGTGGGCGGCCTCCGCTGTCCAGGCCCCCTTGTGAAGGAACCTTCTGTCCTGCAGTGGGATTGCAGCTTCTTGGAAAGGGGAGCCATTTATCACAGTCCTAAATGAAAGCATTCTTTGAACACAAATGTCTTTTTCTCCCTTTGTCTAATTACTGAGAGGAAAAGTGAGAAGGAAATGTCAAAACAGAGAAACAGTGGTGTATAGAGAGAGCAGCCACTCTGGAGCTCAACCGGCTTTTGTGAGGGTCTGGGCGATTTGTCAAATGGTTGTGGCATAAGTCAAGCTCTGAGGTTGAAAGGTCTTGACCTAAGGAGTCCTGGAATCAGACAGTGTAAGCAAGGGGTCCGCTAGAATTTTCAGCTGTAGTGGAGATGAACAATAATGGGAGCTGGACATAACAAAACCTCATTTGCATAATTCAGGTAAGTAATTTTATTGAAACTGACAAGGATGTGACAGGCTAAGAAAGAGACGAGAACACACTCTTGCTGGGAACCACTAAAGCTCCTCAGTTAGGTATGTGAAAGTAAATGACAGCTAATCTCTTCACTAAAAAATCTGTAAACAATGCTATTTTACCCAGGACTCACCCATGACCTTTTGTAGAGCTGGCTATAGATTCTTTAGTTTAGTCTTCCAGAATATAGCAAATAGAATGGACTAAATTCAAATTATGTTTTAGACTTCAACTGATAATAATTACTTCCCTGAATAGGAGATCCTTCCAAGGCAGGTCTACACGAAGAAAGAGTAGAAACTTTTGTAAGTGGATGGTTACCAAAGATTTGAGATCGATGCTATAAAAAACCTTATTTTTACTTAAGAATAGGATTTTTGGGGGAGAAGTCTTAACTCGGGTAGCTTGTACTATGAATCTAAAAAAGTGAAATGCCTTTAGCACTTGAGCTTGCTGATATATGTTCAAGAGATTATATTAATCTTTACCAGCTGATCTTTTCAACTGTTTTTGTCTTTCTGTTTCAAAAGGTGTGGATTTAAAGACGTGAATTTACTATTGATGCATATATTTTAAACACTGGAATATTTAATGCCTAACTAATAAGTACTATTTTTGAATCTTGATAAAAATCTTATGACATCAGCAAAATCTACAAATTAGATTTTATGTGGCCTGGATATACCCATCCATAAAAAAAAGCAACAAAAATGATAAGGTTATCAGTAAAAGGATTTCCTTATTTTAGATAAGAGAAACGAAATTCTTAAAAGCACTCTCTCTGTCCTATATTTGGCTTTGCTTTTATGTGTGGATCACCAGGAGATAGCTACATATCTTTTGTAAATCCAGGCTGCTCACCAGTCATTGGTGACTTTTATAGGCAAGGGCAGTAATGGATGGAAATAGTAATCAGGGTAGAGAAGAATGCTACTCAAACCTAGTTTGCCAGAGGAGAACCATGTCTGCTATGCCCTTCAAACATGAAAAAAATAGGAAACCTACTTAGTCAGACACGAGTAGCAAAATCACTAAGACACAAATACTCTTTCTGCAGTATATGGAACACACGTATAGTTTGACCAAAATGTGGATCATTCCATCGAATGGGAAGCAGTTGAGAGTTCTGGCTAGATCAAATGTGGATCTCAGTATTATAAGCAGTCTAATGCATAATTCATGAGGCTTAATGAATATTCCAATTCATGACAGCCAACTGGCTCCATAGGTCACACCTCCTAGTCTCATATAAATAAAGAATGAGATACTGGAAAGCATACCAGCTGAACCAAACTGAGTGCCAAAAACATGCATATTAATGAGGCACTATAATAGATACTTGACTCTTTGGAAGTGCCTATATTGGTTTCCAGCTACAGAGGGAAAGAAAGTTCACAATGTACCTTTAAACACACCATACTGTGTACCATAAAATGCAGCTCTTTCTATGAAATATGGAATGAAATTACACTGATGTGATTTCAGATTCAGTCATTAACTCCATAACATCCTCTGACACTTCCATCAACACTGAAACATTCTGGAAAGATCCCTACCCCCTGCTCCCATGTTCCTTTGCAAGACTCAACTTGGTAACTAGGGAGAGGAAGTCCTTCAACAGTGCTGTTCTTTTATGTGTTCTGTTTAGTCCTTGGATCACGATGAATGGTAGCTCAGATGAATGCATTTGTGCCATTTTTCTTGGCCCCAGACTATGTTTCCTCACTACCATGACATCTGAACAGAAGGAGAAAACATCTCCCTTTTGTAGCAGGCTAATTTAATTTGTACCTTCCACCTAGGGGTAAATATGTTTGTCTGTCTGTCTGAACTTTTTGCCTACTTTCTTTTCTCACGGGAAACCCTACTGAGTCAAAAGCAGGAAATTGCTTAGTTCTTTAACTTTATTTTAAAGTAATTTAATTTTAAGTCTTCTCACACCCACCCTAAAGTGAAGCAACTGTTGGAACCCCCTCGGGATACCCTTAATGACTTCTGCATGTCTCCTGTGTCACAGATGTCAAAGGCTTGTTGTTTCGGAGGTATTTTATCTTTCGTAATAGATGGTTTAAAAGAGATTGCTTTGGGTTTTACCCACAGAAGATGTGCATTTGTTTTAAAAGAATGAAGAAAAAAATCTTGCAGCTTTTACATTGACTCACATCCTTCCAAATCCATATTACAAGTTACTGATTTTTACTTGATCTTAAAGTTGATCTTGGGCATTATTTGTGGCTTAGCCTTGTTTGATGTAGAGTTTGTCAAAGATTTAAAGTAGACTACCAAAAAACACATTTTTTTCCCCTAGGCAAAATAGCAGTAATTCATTACTCGAAAACTTTTTCATAGGTAGGCATTTGATCTGAATATTGTTACTATTTCTCAGGGCCTTTGGAGTGAGCCTCTCAAACAAAAATTATGGCAAGGATCAAATAGTCTACTTATTAATATAAGCTTTTAAATAGGGGTGAAGTTCTTATTTCTTTTGTAATTTTATAATTTATTTTATAATTTTATTTCTTTTAATTGTTGTAATTGTTTTCAAATGAACTATAAGAAAAATATTGCTTTTTTTCTTACATTTATGAGAACACATTCTCATTAGTTTCCCTTTCATGGTACTTCTCTCTCTCTATACCACTTTTCATATGTAGAGATATAACCACAATTAGTAATTCCACATTATAAGAAATAAGACATCTTGGACACTGCATTATAAGCAGAACTTATTTAAAAGAGAAAATAACTTAGTTCGATGTATTTTATTAATTCCTGTTAAATGTAAAAGACCATTCTGAAATATATTATTAGCTTATAATACCGGAATCTTTACTCATGGCCAGACCAGTCTTAGTTTTTGGTACCATACCATAATAAGTTATATTTTCATGCATAGAATTTGAAAAGAATTTGAAAAATTTAATGATAGAATTGTATTAGTTGGGTTTGAATTCTGAACTGTATGAGTTAGATCACAAGACAATTAAATATTTTAAAAGGATTTTATGTTATTGAATAAATACATTTGAAAATTTCTTAAAGTATCTAAGTGTCTTCACATGAAGCTGCATATTCAAAAACATATGGAGAGATATGGCTTTTTCTGAAGAAGAATTCATAAATAAGAATATTACAGTTGGGTATAAGAATTTTTCAGTGCCTCCAGAAAGTCTGAGTTTTGCACTTCAGATCCATGTTTCTTCAAAATATGTCAAAAACTTTTGCAATTCTAAAATTTTCATTGGACAACTTTATTTCTAAAGCATTACTTCTGATAAGGAAGCCAAATCTAGTTAGTATGATTTAAATTGATAAGAAATTTGAGAATTTGATTTGTTGCTAGTGAAATTTTTCAACTTTTGGGGGCTCTAAACTGGCACAAATTGCTGCACAAGAAGAGAGATATCTCTGATTTAATAATGTGGTATTTCCAACTGAATCCAAAATTGAACCTCAAGACTAGCCACTAGTACATTAGAATCTAAACCTGGGATTGGCAAGATATTTCTGCAAATGGCCAGGTAATAAATACTTTAGGGTTTGGAAATTAGTATGGTCTCTGTCATATATTTCTTGTTGTTTTGTTTTCTATGCAACCCTTAAAAATTTTGAAAGCCATCCTTAGCCTGAGGGCCATGCAAAAACAGACCACGGGCCAGATTTGGATCCCTGACCCTAGTTTATGAACTCCTAATGTAAGCTTTTAAAACCTGGTTTCATGTCGCAAAACATGTGCTTATCCTCAGACATATGATCATTTCAAGCTTGGGATTTCTTTCTTATTTTATACTGTGCTATAATTTATGGAAGAGTATCTTATCTATAAGGCTTTATATATGTATTCTAATTGGTGGACTTAAAAATTCTAACTTCCAGTACTCATTCACAACAGTCCAAGAACTGCTATCATATATCTTACTTATACATGATACTCTTTTGTCAGAAAGTTGAAATTGTTGTGGTGGTAGCAGTGGGGGGTCCGGACAACTATCAACAAAGCATTAGCTTTTCTACATTGCTGCAAAGTGAATGATTCTATGTAAATGTTTCTCCGATTAACTTTCAGATAAAATACTACCAGGTACAATACTCCATGTATTTTACCTCTGGAATTTTTCTTTAACACACATTTAAAGCCAAAGTCTTTTAATTCTAAATAACACAAGATCTCAAAGAATTCAGGGTATTTTTCCAGGAATTACTTCAAATATATCAGTAATACAGTTTCTCTAGTCTTTAAACTCATATGATGTAGATTCCCTCTGACATACCCAAAATAGTATGTCTGCAAAGGCGAAACTCTCCTGTTCTTAAGAATGCCTTTCTTTAGAAAAAAGGGTGAAGTGAGGATTGTCTTTAAAATATCAAAATGCATTATCCAGTCTGCCTTCCCCACCTTCATCATCAATACAGTGCATCCTTAATGACTGTGCTCTTGGGCCAAATTCTCCTTAATCTCACCACATATGCTTTGTTCCTGCACTGCCTGTCTCTCCTGGGTTCTACATTCATCCCATTCTCACGATTCTCCCTTGCGGTGTCTGGGGACAGGGCTGCTCACTGAACAAATGCAGAATGTGAAATAGAGATTCACCGTGTGATGAGGGGAAGAGAATTTTGCCTTTGGGCAGGTTGTTATTTTAAATGCAGTGCTAAAGATATTATTTCATTTTCCAGTAATCCTTAGGCTCTAACATTTTGTCTTAATACAAAAGAGATCATGGTCTAATGGCCACAGGGTTGATTCCTACCAATAGGAGAAATGCAATGGCTACTCAGACCCTGCTGGAGGCATTAAGGAATAAGAAGGGGGTGAATCTAATGGGGAGTCTTTACCTTAGAAGTATAAGAACCATTTAGCATCAGGCAAAGAACTGTAAGGATGAATATTTAGTTGGTGGCTTATCCATGACCTTTGCTTTTTTCAACAAAGGTGATTTTGCACCTACCAAACATATGCCAGGGATGGCTTTTTGGCTCCATGGATAGAACATGAAAAAGACTGTCTTTGCCCCTAGGTATCTCTGAATCCTTTCTTCCATCTTGATTGGCTTTTTTTCCCCCACACTTTTTTAAATCCTATCTCTACAGTCATCAGAAAGTGCTCCCAGATCCTAAAATATGTATAATTTACTTCAAGTCCTGTAAATATCATGGTCTTGCAAGTATAGTACTTACTGTAATCATTAGTGAATTTGGCTGTTTCTTCCATTAACTGGAATAGGAGTTTAAAAATCCCCTGATCTACATTAAAAAATGTGTGCATGGGTCCATATGTGCACTATTCTGTCAAAGGACCCATAGCTTTTTTTCTGTGTCTCAGAATTCCATAATCCAAAAGAGATTAAGAATCAGTGAATTAGACTTTCATTTCTTAAAGGCTTTACTTATTTGCCATGAGAAATTTGGTATTATTATGAAAATAACATTATTACACCTAACAAAACTAAAACTTAATTCCTGAATATCATCTCATGCCTGATCCATTTTCAATTCCCAGATATGCCCCCAGTTATGCTTTGTACCATCCACACTGTCCTTCAGTACCTTTTTGATGATGTTCTGACTTGCTGAATGGTCTACCAGCAGGGATTTCCCACATTGGTGGGAATATTCTTCTCCCCTGGGTCCTTGTGTGAAAGAGTTGTTTTGAAGCTGATGAAATGAACTTTTTTTTTTTTTTAAGATTTTATTTATTTATCTGACAGAGAGAGAGAGCGAGAGCAGGAACACAAGCAGGGGGAGTGGGAGAGGGAGAAGCAGGCTTCCCGCAGAGCAGGGAGCCCGATGCAGGGCTCCATCCCAGGACGCTGCGATCATGACCTGCGCTGAAGGCAGACGCTTAACGACTGAGCCACCCAGGTGCCCCTGATGAAATGAACTTTTAATAGCAGGATCAAACAACTGTTTTTGTCAGATAAGGCAATGACTTCATCTGTGACAGGAGTAGGGGCACTGGACAAAACAGAGCTTTGGAATTACCATGCCACCCATGCTGGACTCAAATTTCTTGTTCCTAGAAGATAACTGTCCAAAGTGGCTGAGGACAGAGTTTGGGGACTTCCTTGAGATGATAAAAAACAGGATGTCTGACTCTTTTTGTGCTTCCGTTTTAATAATTATTTGATATTTGACAGATATTGGCTTAAACTTGCTTTTGCTATAGCATTCCACTTTGTCGAGAGGCTCAGAAGAAAAAAAAAAAGAAAAATTGGATTTATTCATTCTATCTCTGCTTTCTTTTAGTGTACATAATAAATACTTGATTACATCCATACCAAAATCCATACACACGATGCAAAATAAACAAATAAGTGCATTTAAAATTTACTTAGAGATCTGTTTATTTTTGATGCCAGCCAGTACCAGAATATTTTTGGTACCGTCAAACTAATCCAGCCTCTACAAACAGTGTGTAGAGATTGATAGATTTTTAGATATTGGCACATGTACATTTATAGCTATTGACAAAGCTTAACTCTTTTCAAGAACATTCCAACTAATATTGGCATTCTGTTTTATCCGTTGACACTCAACATGATGTACTGTGGAAGACTTTAAGACTTCCAGTGTTTGACTAAGCTTTGCAGTCATTAATGTTTAATCACTTACAATTCACTAAGCATTGTACTTTCATTTTTTATGTGGCTTGTTTATCTATGTAAAGTAAATCAACAGTGCCTTCTTGATAGTCTCCTAGTACGTTTATAATCAGTCCCATTTAGTGATCAGTGATGAATATGGACACAACTGTTATTTGGAATTACTTCATTGTTTCATACAGATTCTGAATTCAATTTTTCCTTCACAATAATTATAATAAAAGTGAATACTAGCCAAACTCTCCAAATCTATGAACACCTTGGTGGGGGAGAGCAAAGATAATATCTTTTTTTCCCCTAAGGTACTGTTTAAAGTGTGCTGTATGTTCACGCACTATTTTTATATTCTAAATAAGAAAAATGGTTACATTAAACGTTATTTTGGATGAAAGAGATTTTTAGCCATCGAGAGAGTCAAAATTTTGTAGTGCTCATCCTTAAGGACGAATACAACTCACTCCCTGGAATGGTTACCCTGAGGAAACTATGACGGAACCTTGAACCATAGTTCTGCACAAGCCACTGCAATGAATGCACACTATTGTGTCATCACCATCAGGGCCCTAGTGAGAGGCAAAATGCACTTGGCCAAGGCTAGGGGAAATGGGGACACAAAGAACCCAATTCAAGCAAAGCAGAGCGGGTAAAGGGCACATTTGTCGAATTTTAACAGACTCCTGGCATTTGTAGTTACTCCATGTTTACATTTGGGCTTTTGCAGAAATGCTGAAGTGATTTTGCAAGTCCTTTCTGTATGTGGAGAAACTGAAAATGTAGATAAAAGCACAATTTGTTGATTAAGAAAATTTATGAACGTTCTCAGAAATATTTTTAAAAACTGGTTTCAAAGAAACTAAGAAACAACTGGAAACTATTCATATAACAAATAAAAATGGCATTTCCTTTTTACAGCTCTACAAATGGAAGAACACAGTTCTGTTTTTCCCTTTCATGGAACTGGCCCTAAGTGTGAACAAACAAGCCACAAGCAGGCTGACAGATACTCAGTAATACTTTATTGCCGTTAGAGTGCCGCCATCGTGTCAGATATCATATTCTCCATTCATCTGTCTATATTTGCAGGAAAAAAAGATTCTCACGCGTAGCTTTTTTTTTTTTTTTTAAGTCTGAATGCATTGTTTATTCTGTCCTGCCTATTTTGAATGCATTCTCATCTTTTATTGGCATATGATTCGTGGTCACTGAAGATGGCGATACGTCAAAAAGCAGAAAGTCAGAAAATTAGCCCCATTGTAACCTTGGAGAGAATTAGGTAAAAGGCTGAGGCTAAAGTGTCTGTGCTGGCCGAAAGGGTGGCCATAACTGCAATGCCCCAAAAGGGAGTGGCACAGCTGGCTTCCCCCTGCCCTTACCAGGTTTGGCTGCAGAGTAGAGCTGCCTGGAGTTGTCCTACCACATTCACTTCAGCCTCAGTGCATAGGACTGCCTGGGAAGTCAGCGGCCAAGGTCAAACATAAGAACCACTCTTGGAGGCCATTCTCTGGACTCCCAGGCTGATTTTCCAAGGGCCTTTAGACACGGCAATGCCTTACCTCATGTGCTTGCTGCTTTGCAGATGGCTGTCTCTGAGGCACATCTATGACTCTTGCTGTGTGCCAGTCTGGGTTAATTTTTGTCTGCTTCCTCTGGATCAGTGAGGCTCCGACTCGTGTGCATCGGCAACTCCTGGGAGGTTGTTACCAATCCTGATTCCTAGGTTCAGATAGGTCTGGACAGGATCTAGGTTATCACTGGGTCTCATTTTGAGAAATCACTATTCTATCAGTGGTGATAAAGAGCAATGTCTTTTAGATTTCTCTTTTCAGTGAATTTGTAAAAAGTCACATCACTTATCTGGGATACTGGAAAGTAACCCAGATAATAATTAACTCTTCATCGACTAGAGACTAAAATACTGATAGGAGTCACATTAAAATGATTTTGTTCTGCATAATGGTAAAGTTGTGGAGCATTTCCTCTTATTATGCAGGGAACTGATTTGGTAAGTTATACATGCCGGAGAGATCTGAAACTCTAGGGAAATGCTTTATGTGTCACCAGATCATGGCTATCTGACTACTCAGTTGTTAGTGCTGAGGAGGAGTGATTTTTTTTTTTCTTATTTGTTTGTTCATCTGCTAGGCTAATACAGGGTGCCATGGTTGATTTAATTTTTATTTATTTTATTTTATTTTATTTTTTTTTAAGATTTTATTTATTTATTTGAGAGAGAGAGAATGAGAGAGAGCAAGCACATGAGAGGGGGGAGGGTCAGAGGGAGAAGCAGACTCCCCGCTGAGCAGGGAGCACGATGCGGGACTCGATCCAGGGACTCCAGGATCATGACCTGAGCCGAAGGCAGTCGCCCAACCAACTGAGCCACCCAGGCGCCTTTTTATTTCTTTTATTACTAACAAAATTACATATTTCTTTTGCTAATTGGTCATTTATATTCCTGCTTCTTTAGATTGTACTGTATATTATTTGCCCATTTTTCTCTTTCCCGTGGAGGCGTTAAAGTTGATTATTGGTTTGAAAGAGGTCTCAATATATTTATTGTATTTGTTGAAAATTTTTGCTCCTCTTAGATTTTAAAATGGCATAGCAGATGATGCTAACTAAACCAAGATGAAGTTTTGGAATCATTTCAGCACATCAATCAGACTGCAACTATCAAAAGATAGACATTTTGCTCAAACTGAAACAACCTATTTAACACTCCTGTAAAAAATACTTTTAATTTTTGTGTTACTTTTCAATGGTTTTTACAATTAAGTAACATTTTAAAGAATGCACATAAAGTAGTTTTGCTAGTATGGGAGTTATCTTCTCTTTAAATTTAAAGAACTCTTTGGAAAGTCATTCTGGCCCTGGAGCATTTTATAGAATATTTATATTCTCTGTCCAATAATTCCAAGTAGTTTAAGGCATTGCAGATTTACTTCTGCAGTTTGCTGTGTCTGTTGACTATTGTTTGTTTTTGCTTTTAACAGTGCCAGGGTCCTGGGGTTACCATCTTGGGACTACTTTAATTTTAACCTGCTTTCTTCTATGTTCTAAAAGGACACAGTTAGTGGCAGTTTTGGATACATAAAACTAAGTTAATCATGTGCAATATAAAAATTAAAATTCTCATATTCAGAACTTAGAGCAAAATTTCAGGCAATGTATTAGACTTCTCTGTGCCTGTAGGCATACTGGCCTTCTTGCTGTTCTTAAAAATAACTTAAGTCCATTTCAGCATCATGGCCTTGTACTTCCTATTCCTTCCTCCTAAAATGATCTTACCCTACGCTTCACATGCTTGGTTCACCCTCTCTTTTCACTGAAGTCTCTGCTCAAATTTGATCTCCTAAGAGAGTTTTAAAAAGACTCCCTATCCATGTAGTATTCTTCTTCTTCTTAATACCATTTTTCATGACTTAACAATTCTATTATATGTAATTTATAATTATTATATGTATTAATTTGTCTCTCTATATATGTTATATGCACAGTGATGTCTCCAGATCTTAAAATATTTATTGAATTAATAAATATTTAAGTAAATCTGAAGTAATAAACTTAAATTCTATATAGATCTCTTTTAAAATAGTTTTTATTTTCAAATCTCATCAGTATGAGATAATATCAGCAAAACAGGGGACTGGGCAATAAGTATGAACATTCTGAGTATAAATTTATCTTGGTGCCCTGAAACTTAACAAAATTGTGAATAGTAATAAAAAACTAATAATAATTAATATTATGTTAATAATTCATTAACACTTACTTGATATCATCACTAAGATGATTATTAGACAATTATTCTTTCACTCTTCATGTACATGAAATCTTCTTCAATTCAGTGCTCTGGGCACTATCCATACACCTGCAAAAAAGACTATTGATTATACGGTTACAGCCCAATTGTTGCCTTTGTTTAAAAAAAGGACCACTTCCCTCATTTCTTATTGATATAAGCTATGTTAATTTCCCAGAAGCAAACTGAAATGTAATACTTGACATTGGGTTACTTAGGCTATTCAAATTGTTCCTTGTATTAACTTTTTATGATTGGCTTTTTTCAGCTCATCAAATAGAGATTGATTTCCTAGAATTACTTAATATTTGAATGATGGTGCAATGGTTGTGTTTTCTGACAGCTTACTATTTATGTGTATTGCATGAGTGTGAGCTGTGGATAAAAATATTGAAGAAATAATCTCTCTCTAAATATATTTATATATGTATATGTATCTTATTTCTGCATTTTTGTCTGATAATGAATGCTATTACTATTCCATTCTATGAACTCTATTCTCTAAACCCCCTATTCGATTGCCTTTATTATTCATTTGATAGTTAATTGTCTTGTGTTAAATATATTTCCCATGTATCATTTTAACTAGATAGTTAGTTCTTTAGGGTAGACACCATGCCTTATTCTTCTTAATTGATATCCCCCAGTGCTTAGTACAATGTCTAAGACAGTGGCTAACATGTGCTGGGCAGTAAATATTTTTCTTAAGAGTTTGACTTATTTGAGTTTGATCTGCAGTTTATGTCCCCATGACTGCCATTATTGCTACTGATGTTACCATTCGTAATATTAAGTACTTATTTTTGAGTGCTTACTATGTTCTAGGATTGTGGTAAATGCCCTCAATATATATATATACATTTTTTTTTAACCTGAGTCTCACACTGATTTTATGATGTAAGGTCATTTTACAGGTGGAGAAACTGGGCCGTAGAGAGACCAGCACTGATCACTTAGCTTTTAGGTCTTGATCAAGTTCTGCTTTAAATTCAAAGTCTTCACTGGACTAAGCATCCAGATTATCTTCCTGAGCCCTCAAACCCTGTGTCTCTAAAAGAAGAGTTGACTAATAAATAAGGACCTTGACAAGTTCCTTCTTTTCATGGTGACCACCAACTGTTTCTCTGTCATCTCTCTTCTTCATTTTCTTTCATATGGAAGGGAAAAATATTGTTTCACATCTTGACAACGATATGATACATCAATGAGCAAAAAGGAATTAAAAGTCAAGAAACAATAGTGTGATAAACATTAATAAAAGCTGATTTGGAAATTAAGTTTTTTCCCCAAGCCCTGAGTGATAAAAGAGTAAGAGATTAGCTTATGGTGGGCAGGTTAAAATTATTTTAAAAGGGCTTTGTTTAAAGTTGCACTCTTTTGGCCTTTTTTATGGAAATACAGAATAAAATAAAATGAAAACAACATCAAACATAAACAAAACAAGTAGGCTTCTTTATGTCAGTAAACTTATTTAAAATGTTCCTTTTATTGTTGAATGCAGTGAAATATCTTTGCATCTTTCCAACTGTGTTTTTCCTACCCCAAGGGAAAATCGCTTTGAAGAATGTGGCAAATTATTTTGTATACTACATCCAAGGCTACTGAACCAGAAGAATAAGGACATACTGCTTGTAAGTTCAGTTGGATCAATAGCTCAGTCCTGGGATTTGCTCGTCTGCTAGATACTGAATGAAAAGCACTAAGCTGCCAGTTTGCACCATGGTTATTTAAGACCCCAATGCAACCAAGAGACGTTTTTCATAGGACAGAAAGCAACCTACCTGTAAAAATGTTTAGATATATGAGCACACAGCACACAGAGACTATGAAATGTACTTGGCATGTCATGTAGGAAATTCTCTTTCTGTCCTATTACTCAAGAGAAAGAGCACACACACATACACACACACACTCACACACAGACAACTACACATAGAAATATATATTTGTAGAATGCCTTTATTCCAAAGGCCTCAAAGCACTCCACAGACATGGTCAAATTCATTCTCATCTCTCTGTGAATAAAAAGCGAGTGGTTGTGATTACCTACTTTTTCTTGCTGGAGAGCATTACACAGCTGGCCACATGGGGTTGGGAGCCAGTCTGCTGGATCTCTCTTTCCCGGGTGCGCTCTTCACCATTGGATGTGGGTGCAATTTGATGAGTCATCAGATCGGCGTTCTGACAAGTCATCGTTCCTGTCCGCTTTTCAGCAACTCCTAGTTTTTCCTCAGTAAACATCCATTTGGTCTTGGTATCCCAGCAGCAAGATTCACAAGCAGGCCTATTAGATAGGAAAGCAGCGAGAAGATATTAGATCCAGGCTTTCATGCTTAGCTTGAGATCTCGGTGGTACTGTCACTGTTCTGAACATAAAAAACTCCCCAAAGTGGTATTTAGAAATTGCCATGAGGAAAGGGGCAATGCAAATAAAGCAATTAAAAATGCAAAAATAAAAGTCATCCAGCTGAAAAATAGATATGCACTGAGGCAACGAGAAGTTTCTGGCAGTTGGCTGTGCTTATTATTCTTCCCTCTCATCCACAGTCAGAGTCGACACAGGCAATCCAGAATGATTGGATAAGTGAAAGCTTTCTACACCGCATTCAGGCCCAGTTGCCATCCTGAGGATCGAGGAGTGCTTTCCTGGCGTGGGGCCCAGCCAGGATGTGCAAGAGAAGGAGAGCTACCACTTGAATTGCTTTGTGACCGAAAAGTGGCCCTTGCCTCTGGCATTTTCCCTGACTTCTGCTTCTGCTTCAAGCAGTGACTCAGTGATCAATGGACAGAAATAATGAAAAAGCAAAGTGTGAAAATGTTGGGGAAGACAACTCCTTCCACTGGAGCAAAAGGAAAATTCTGCTGTGGTTTCATAATCCACCTGCTCATCTGCCTCATGAGTTTGGGTCTGACCACCAACCCAGGAAGAAAGGAGGGATCTCCTTTTCTCCTTTCTTTCTTTTAAAGAAATGGTTCTTTGATCTTTTTTTTTTTTAGGAAGTCATTACTATAAATTTGCTATACCTGTGTTGGAAAAATAATCTTGGATCACTTAACTGTCAATCTTATTCTCTACTCAAGATACTCTTTCAAGAAAGAGTGCCCACATGTGGCCGAGATGCAGCTCACCCAAATGGTTATTGTAGCATGATCTCTGTAATCCATCAAAGGCGAGTCCAAATTTCTGCTTAACCTGTTAAACTGTATAATCTTAGGTAAATTGCATAATGTCTCCAGGCCGCAGATTTCTCCTCAGTAAATTACCAGTAATAATGTTTATGCTATTTGGTTGTGGTGGGGATTAAATTAGATACTGTCTATAAATGGCTAAATTCAGTGCCAGGCATTAGGTAATCCCTTAATGAATGGTGTGTGATTGGTACTTCTTGATGGTCCAACTTTTTTCTTTTCCTACCCCTAATAAAAACTTTCAAATCAGTGGATTGTCAAAAATTGTTCTGCCTATGGCAAGGGCTTGTTGACATGGTTTTTTTTTTATTTTTAATTTTTTTTGTTTGTTTTTTAAGGGTTTCTTCTCACAACTAGTTTTTGTTGACTTTTGCATGCTACTTCTGAATGACATAGTCTATCTTGATAGGAGCCAAATGGAAACAAAAAGGGAAAAACCAGAATTGAAGTGGAAAAGGCCAAATTGAAAAGAATGACTAGGGAAGAGGAAGGCCAAAGTGTAATAGGAAATCCAGTTCCATGTTGAAGCACGTGGGTTGGAGGTTAAAGACCAGGGCGAGACCCAGACACCACCAGCTCCTGAACGTCCCTCTGTCACTCCCTGTTTATGTGGCCATTGGTAAATAATTTAACTTCTCCTAAATTTCCCCTTTTATCCCCTCAGAAATATAAGAATATTAACTACATTGGAGAGTATTGGAACTATTAAACAAGGATCATATGTCTCAGTTAAACTGAGAACTTTCTTTTCTGTCTTCTTTTTGGAATAATATCCTTAAACATGCAGTGTGGCCAGCTCATTCACATCACTCGACATTGTAAAATAAAGATGTACACAGTATAAACAAATAAAAGGCTTAAAAAAAGTTAAACATTTTTAGGTATAAAATAAATTACTTAAATAAAATCTTAATGTCTTCTATTATTTATTTAAATTCCCCAAACAAAATGAAATGTTCAATTTGGTACCAAGTCTGAGAGTACAACATTCCAGCCCTATCCGCCAGCACACTGTATTTTTACCAATAAAGTTTGAAGACTTCAACACAGCTAAACAAAGGCATTTATGCCAATACTCACTTCAGTCATATTTGTTGGCTAAAGATGGACTTCTGACTGATTTATATTGAGAAATGGGATTGAGATCCTAAGGAACAACCAGCTCATCAATACTACATAACACTGTTTTTTTAAGTGGACAGCGAATTGTGCTGAGCTCAAATACTATTTAGCCCAGTAAATGTTCCATAAAATAAAGCCTTCTTATCATGCTTTCAAATATCGAAGGGAAAAATGCTATAAATAATAAAATATTTTAAATGGCATTGGAAATGTCCACTACAGGCTTAAAGAATGAGCACTGGAAATAAGAGTGTTACAAATAGACTTTATTGTTTTGCTTTATGGATAGCACAGCACTTTTTTTTTTAATGTAAAACTATAGAAAATGGCCATTAGCTTCCCAGTGATCAATCTCTAAGTTACCTGTTGTTTTTGGAAGTACAAAAATTATCATAAAACTGCTGATGTCAATATAGCTTTTGGGCATAAGAAAGTAATTAGGTTTGATTGCAGAATCAGACAACTTCAAGTAAAAGGTTACTTGGATCTTACTTTAGTTAAATAAAAAACTTCATAATTTTAGGTTGGGATGGGAAAAAAATTTTCTGCTTGTTCTTCTAAGTCTCACTAATTACACTTCTATTTCTAATTGATAACACATTTCAAACAACTAGCAAAATATCACATAAAAAAGCTCTTTTCTATATTAGAAGAAAATGCAATTGTATAGAAATTATTTTGGAAAATTTAAAGCAAATGTTCTGGTTTAGTTTTAATCAGGCATCAAATATACCTTCATCAGATGGGGATCGAGAGTATTTAGATCAGCTGATATTTAAAATACATAGGGTGATCCAAAAGTAAGTCATAAATATTTTATAACATAATGTAATTGGCTTTTCCCAATTCTTTTTAGTTGTACTAGTAATTTTGTGGCAAAATGATGATTTATATGTATAAATATGATTCAAGCATGCATGGGATTTCTGGTAGCCATTATGACATAAACCTTTCTGAAATGTCAGCTTGGGACCTAGAATTCAAACATGTATCATGGCCAAAAATGGTGACTGGAGTTTTTCAACCAGAATTTCTTCTGTGTATTAGGAGAGTCTTCTATGGTTTTACCTCCCTGTTTTAATGCTTTATTTATTTTATAAGAAAAAAACAACTTTTTCCCTAAGTTTTGTCCACCCAATTCTCTTATATTCCTTTTGTGAAAGAATCCTAGTCTGTTACTGTCACTCTATAAAAATGACACATTTCAATATAAATAGTTAATGTGTCATTTCAGAATCATCTACTGAAACTTTTCCTTCCACTGGTGCCATTCTTTCTCTCTGCTCTTGATGGGGCACTAAGGAGAGGACACACCCTCTCTTGAATGTCATGGATGTCACCTCAGACTATCTGGGGTTTCTATGATAGTGTCCTATCACAGCTGACCTCCACTCACTATATCTAGATATTTCTATGAGCCCCTGAGTTTGACCCTGGGTGGGGAGCCTGTCTTTTAGTCCTGATCTCACATTTTTCTTCTCTCCCTTGAACCAAAGTGATTATTCCCTTTGTCTTCCCTTCAGGTGAAAATTTGCCTCTGTTATATTCTTTTTATCCCCCCCCTCCCTGTGACTTTCCTTGAAATTACCCTCCCTTTCTGGGATAAATAAGCCTGATATCTTAGTGTTGGTAGCAGAAAGTGCACTGATTATAATTGTGTCAGGTACTGAGGTAGGTTCTGGGAAACCAGGAGGAAGAGGCACATCCCTTGCCTTCAAGGAGCTGCCAGTTTACAGAACAGACAAGACTGACTGGGAATAGAAGATAAGCCCTGGGCTAGGGGCCCCTGGAAGGAGAATCCTTTCAGGAACATCATTGAAATTAAGACTTGAAGTTCTCCTAATTTTGCATTCTAGATAGAAGGAACAGTATGTTCAAAAGCCCAGGAGCGCATGTGGTGTGTGAGAAATGAGTTTAGTATGGTTGGAGCTTAAAGCATGAGGGGGAAATGATTGGAAATGGTTTGGAGAGGTGGGCAGGGCTCCTTCAGGGCACTGTTAGCGTCACTGAGCCTGTTGTCATTGGAAGTCGCGCAAACATTTCATACTCAGATTTGCATACTTAGATCACTTTAGCCATAGAGTGAAAAATAAATTGAAGGTGAAGGTTGGAATTGGGTGAGAAGAATTAGCCTTTGGGTGGCTGGGAAGGAGGCTACTGAGTTGTCCAGGTGTGTCCTAATGGCTGTCAAAATCGAGTAGATGTGAACATTTTGGGAAGTGGTGTCAGTAGGTTTGGGGTTGATTACATGTGGAGGTTAGTCAAGAGTGAGAAGTGAGGCTGACTTCTGGGTTTCTGGGTCAGACAATTGAGTAAATGCCTTTTCCCCCCTATGATTCAGAATAAGAGAGGAGTTTTGCGGTGGATTTGGTGGGAGAGGTGAATGAGATCAAGTAAGTTTGAATTTGTGGAATTTGGAGTGCATGTGGTAGGACCCAGTGGACATGTCTTAAGGAGTCAGTTAAATATATAAAGGTGGAGCTCTATGCATTTAGAGTAAGGTGTTTAAAAGTTGTGTAAAGTGGCACACCAAGGGTGAACTTTGGGGGCAGTCCATCCTGGGTGAAGGCAATACAAAAGGCATTGGTTGTAGAATTAAAAATGAAAACAAAACTAATTAAAAGTCAGGCTGATCTGACAATTCAGAAGAAAGCCATTGAAAAAATTCTTCTCCCTGAAAATGTCTTTTGTTTGTCAAAGCTCTAAGCAATTGTTGTGGTTGCTGTCCCATTTATAAAATCATGGTGGACATGCACCAAGAAGACTACAATAGTACATACAGTTTTGTTGTGGAAATCCAAAATTGACCAAACAAAATTTCTGAAATTGGCAGTTAAAACAATCAGTGGGCAATCCAACAGCATTAGAATAGGAGTCTGGGGAGATGAATGCTGAATTGGGTTATAATGGAAATATATAAAAGGCATACATATAGATAAGGTAAATCTGAATTTATTCAATAAATTTCAGTACTACATAAAGGTCTACCTGATGGCCCAATCCTGGGTTATTTCTCTGACTTCACTGTTGCTGCTGATCACTTCACTCACATTGGTTTTTTTCAGTGTTCCTTGTTCCTTGCTGCCTCGGGGCAAAATGACACACACATCGGAAAGGAACCCTTCGTCACGTTCTACAATTGCTCTTCCCTTTGCCTGCAATGCCTTTACTCCCTATAGTCATGACTTATTCCTCATTTTTTCTTTAGCTCTCTTCCCAAATGTCTTCTTCAGAGTTAGCTCCTTCTTGCTTACCCTGTCTAAAACCATACCTCCCAGCTCCACCACCCATTTGCTATGCTTTTCCATGTCTTTTGCTCTTCCTAACCCCTTAACACTAATGTCAATAGATTTGATTTGCTTTTTATTTGTTCTTTTGTTATCAATTTATGTAGGAGTGAACAAGGGTTTTCTTTTCATTTATTGCTGTATTCCAGTTTCTAGAGGCTCACAGGCATAGAGTAGTTACATGAAAAATATTTGTCGAGTAAAAAAATGAAAGATATTACATGACTTGTGAAAGTAGTTTTATAATAAAGAAAACATATGTTAATATAAATAATAGAACTTTTTTTGTGGAAGGACCGTGTCTTAATTACTTTCACGGTGCCTACCTCAGTTTCTGCACAAAAAATAATCAGTAAATGGGGTGACCATATGTCCTGGTTTACTCCTGTGGTCTCAGAATTAACTATTAATTGCACCTCCTTTAATTTTCACAAGTGTCTCAGGATAATAGTATGATCTTCCAATCAATAAATGTTTGATGAATGAAATATCGCAGACTACTGTGGAAAAGTAGAGCTGTTTGAAGTATACCATACTTTCCAACTATCCCCTCAGCTAATTATGCATTTAATTGGGTGAAGTACCCGAAGAAAATAGCTTAATATAATTTTTTTTTCTGATTTTACCATCTGTGGCCATCATATATATATATATATATATAGTGAATGGTTAAATTCACTCATTAAGTATTTACTGAGCCCCTACAATGTATTTGGTCCTTTAAGGAGCTCCCTGTCTGGTAGGGGTAGTAATGGAATTTTAGGGCCAATATCATAAATGTAAGTGATTAATATTTTTAGAAACCTTTTGAGAAAAGGAAACCATACTTTTAATGCAAATAAGAAAAATAAAAATAAAATTAATTGAAACTGGATTCTTCTAAAATAACAATGATGCTCTTAAACGTTTTCTTAACTCTGCCCTACTACAACCCTCCTCCACCCCCCCAATCCTAACATCCTAAAAATAACTCTGTCAGATTTTGGCATTCATTTAAGTCCTTATTTTTATTTTTATTTTATTTTATTTTTAAAGATTTTATTTATTCATTTGAGAGAGAATGAGATAGAGAGAGCATGAGAGGGGAGGGTCAGAGGGAGAAGCAGACTCCCTGCCGAGCAGAGAGCCCGATGCGGGACTCGATCCTGGCACTCCAGGATCATGACCTGAGCCGAAGGCAGTCGCTTAACCAACTGAGCCACCCAGGCGCCCAAGTCCTTATTTTTATAAATGTTTTAAAATTTTATATTTATATACAGATTTTGTATCTCACTTTTACTCTTTCTTGTATCAAAGGTACTTTCCGACCACCAAACATCACATCATATCATAAGCACACATCATGATTGTAAATATGGCTATAATTTATGTGAACTGCGAATCCTTTTTTGTAGACATTTGATTTATTATTACTTTTTATTTTATTTATTTTTTTGTAGTTTTTAATTTTATTATATTATGTTAGTCACCATACAATACATCATTAGTTTTTGATGTAGTGATCCATGATCCATTGTTTTCGTATAACACCCAGTGCTCCATGCAGTACGTGCCCTCCTTAATACCCATCACCGGGCTAACGAATCCCCCCTCCCCCCTCCCCTCTAGAACCCTGTTTGTTTCTCAGGTCCATAGTCTCTCATGGTTCATCTCTCCCTCCAATTCCCCGCCCCCATTTTTCCCTTCCTTCTCCTAATGTCCTCCACGTTATTCCTTATGTTCCACAAATAAGTGAAACCATATGATAATTGACTTTCTCTGCTTGACTTATTTCGCTTAGCATAATCTCCTCCAGTCTCATCCATGTTGATGTAAAAGTTGGGTATTCATCTTTTCTGATGGCTGAGTAATATTCCATTGTATATATGGACCACATCTTCTTTATCCATTCAACTGTTGCAGGGTATCTCAGCTCTTTCCACAGTTTGGCTATTGCGGACATTGCTTCTCTGAACATTGGGGTGCATATGGCCCTTCTTTTCACTACATCTATGTCTTTGGGGTAAATACCCAGGAGTGCAATTGCTGGGTCATAGGGTAGCTCTATTTTTAAATTTTTGAGGAACCTCCACACTGTTTTCCGAAGTGGCTGTCCCAACTTGCATTCCCACCAACAGTGTAAGAGGGTTCCCCTTTCTCCACAACCTCTCCAACATTTGTTGTTTCTTTCCCTGTCCATTTTGGCCATTCTAACTGGTGTAAGGTGGTATCTCAGTGTGGTTTTGATTTGGATTTCTCTGATGGCTAATGATGATGAACATTTTTTCATGTGTCTGTTAGCCATTTGTATGTCTTCTCCAGAGAAGTGTCTGTTCATCTCTTCTGCCCACTTTTTGACTTGATTATTTGTTTTTTGGGTGTTGAGTTTGAGAAGTTTTTTATAGATTTTGGATACCAGCCCTTTATCTGTAGTGTCATTTGCAAATATCTTCTCCCATTCTGTGGGTTGCCTCTTTGTTTTGTTGACTGTTTCCTTTGCTGTGCAGAAGCTTTTTATCTTGATGAAGTCCCAAAAGTTCATTTTTGCTTTTGTTTCACTAGCTTTCGGAGATGTATCTTGAAAGAAGTTGCTCTGGGTGATGTCAAAGAGGTTACTGCCTATGTTCTCCTCTAGGATTTTGATGGATTCCTGTCTCACATTGAGGTCTTTCATCCACTTTGAGTTCACCTTTGCGAATGGTGTTACAGAATGGTCGAGTTTCATTCTTCTGCATGTGGCTGTCCAATTTTCCCAGCACCATTTATTGAAGAGACTGTCTTTTTTCCATTGCATGTTTTTTCCTGCTTTGTCAAAGATTAGTTGACCATAGAGTTGAGGGTCCATATCTGGGTTCTCTATTCTGTTCCATTGATCTGTATGTCTGTTTTTGTGCCAGTACCATGCTGTCTCGGTGATCACTGATTTGTAATATAGCTTGAAATCGGGCAACGTGATGCCCCCAGCTTTGTTTTTCTTTTTCAACATCTCCTTGGCAATTCGGGGTCTTTTCTGATTCCATACAAATTTTAGGATTGTTTGTTCCAGCACTTTGAAAAATGTCATTGGAATTTTGATCGGGATGGCATTGAAGGTATAGATTGCTCTGGGTAGCATAGACATTTTAACAATGTTTATTCTTCCGATCCATGAGCATGGAATATTTTTCCATCCTTTTTGTGTCTTCTTCAATTTCTTTCATGAGTGTTTTGTAGTTCCTAGAGTATAGATCCTTTACCTCTTTGGTTAGGTTTATTCCGAGGTATCTTATGGGTTTTGGTGCTATTGTAAATGGAATCATTTCTTTAATTTCTCTTTCTACAGTTGTGTTGTTAGTGTATAAGCAAGCAACTGATTTCTGTGCATTGATTTTGTATCCTGCCACATTACTGAATTGCTGTGTGAGTTCTAGTAATTTGGGGGTGGAGTCTTTTGGGTTTTCCACATAAAGTATCATGTCGTCTGTGAAAAGAGAGAGTTTGACTTCCTCTTTGCCAATTTGAATACCTTTTATTTCTTTTTGTTGTCTGATTGCTGTTGCTAGGACTTCTAGTACTATGTTGAACAACAGTGGTGAGAGTGGGCACCCTTGACGTGTTCCTGATCTTAAGGGAAAGGCTCTCAGCTTTTCCCCATTGAGGATGATATTCGCTGTGGGTTTTTCATAGATGGATTTTATGAAATTGAGGAATGTTCCCGCTATCCCTATACTCTGGAGAGTTTTAATCAGGAAAGGATGTTGTATTTTGTCAAATGCTTTTTCTACATCAATTGAGAGGACCATATGGTTCTTTTCCCTCCTCTTATTAATGTGTTCTATCACATTGATTGATTTGCGACTGTTGAACTACCCTTGCATCCCGGGGATAAATCCCACTTGGTCGTGGTGGATGATCCTTTTAATGTTTTGTTGGATCCTATTAGCTAGGATTTTGTTGAGGATTTTGGAATCCATATTCATCAGGGATATCGGTCTGAAATTCTCCTTTTTGATGGGGTCTTTGCCTGGTTTGGGGATTAAGGTAATGCTGGCCTCATAGAATGAGTTTGGAAGTTTTCCTTCTGTTTCTATTTTTTGAAACAGCTTCAGTAGAATAGGTATTATTTCTTCTTTGAGTGTTTGGTAGAATTCTCCAGGGAATCCATCAGGTCCTGGACTCTTATTTTTTGGGAGGTTTTTGATCACTGCTTCAATCTCGTTACTGGTTATTGGCCTATTCAGGTTGTCAATTTCTTCCTGTTTCAGTCTTGGCAGCTTATAGGTTTCCAGGAAGGCCTCCATTTCATCCAGATTGCTTAGTTTATTGGCATATAGTTGTTGATAATAATTTCTAATAATTGTTTCTATTTCCTTGGTGTTAGTCGTAATCTCTCCCCTTTCATTCATAATTTTATTAATTTGGGTCCTTTCTCTCTTCTTTTGGATAAGTCTGGCCAGTGGTTTATCAATCTTATTAATTCTTTCAAAGAACCAACTTCTAGTTTCGTTGATCTGATCTACTGCGTTTCTGGTTTCTAATTCATTGATTTCTGCTCTAATTTTAATTATTTCTCTTCTAATGTGTGGCTCAGGTGTCGTTTGTTGCTTTTTCTCTAGTTCTTTAAGGTGTAGAGTTAGTTGGTGAATTCGGGATTTTTCTATTTTTTTGAGTGAGGCTTGGATGGCTATGTATTTCCCCCTTAGGACCGCCTTTGCAGTATCCCATAGGTTTTGGACCGATGTATTTTCGTTCTCATTGATTTCCATGAATTGTTTAAGTTCTTCTTTGATTTCTTGGTTGACCCAAACATTCTTGAGCAGAGTGGTCTTTAGCTTCCAAGTGTTTGAATTTCTGCCAAATTTTTCTTGTGATTGAGTTCCAGTTTTAGAGCATTGTGGTCTGAGAATATGCAGGGAATAATCTCAATCTTTTGCTATCGGTTGAGACCTGATTTGTGACCCAGTATATGGTCTACTCTGGAGAAAGTTCCATGTGTGCTCGAGAAGAAGGAGTATTCTGTTGTTTTAGGGTGGAATGTTCTGTAAATATCTATGAGGTCCATCTGGTCCAATGTATCATTGAAAGCTCTTGTTTTCTTGTTGATTTTCTGCTTAGATGATCTGTCCATTGCTGAGAGTGGAGTATTGAGGTCTCCTACAATTAACGTATTGTTATCAATATGACTCTTTATTTTGGTTAACAGTTGGCTTATGTATATGGCTGCTCCCATGTTGGGGGCATAGATCTTTACAATTATTAAATCTTCTTGTTGGATAGACCCTTTAAGAATGATATAGTGTCCTTCTGTGTCTCTTATTACAGACTTTAGTTTAAAATCTAATTTGTCTGATATAAGAATTGCTACCCCAGCTTTCTTTTGAGGTCCGTTGGCATGGAAGATAGCTCTCCATCCCTTCACTTGCAGTCTGGATGTATCTTTAGGTTCAAAATGAGTCTCTTGTAGACAGCATATGGATGGGTCCTGTCTTTTTATCCAATCTGCAACCCTGTGCCATTTGATGGGAGCGTTTAGGCCATTCACGTTGAGAGTGATTATTGAAAGATATGAATTAATTGTCATCATGTTGCCTGTGAAGACGTTGTTTTTATAGATTGTCCCTGTAAAGTTCTGTTGTAGATCACTCTTGGGGTCTTTCTCCTTTTATAGAACCCCCCTTAATATTTCTTGCAGAGCTGGCTTAGTGGTCACATATTCTTTCAACTTCTGCCGGTCGTGGAAGCTCTGCATCTCTCCATCCATTCTAAATGAAAGCCTTGCCAGATAAAGTATTCTTGGCTGCATGTTCTTCTCATTTAGTACTCTGAATATGTCTTGCCAGGCCTTTCTGGCTTGCCAGGTCTCTGTGGATAGGTCTGACATTATTCTGATGTTCCTCTCTCTGTACGTAAGGAATCTCTTCCCCCTAACTGCCCTTAAGATGGTTTCCTTGGTTCTAAGATTTGCAAGTTTGACTATTACATGCCGGGGTGTTGGCCTGTTTACCTTGATCTTAGGAGGGGTCCTCTCTGCCTCTAGGACTCGAATGTTTGTTTCATTCCCCAGATTAGGGAAGTTCTCAGCTACGATTTGCTCAAATACATCTTCTAGCCCTCTCTCTCTCTCCACTCCCTCCGGGATTCCAATGATTCTGACATTGGAACGCCTCATGGTGTCACTTATTTCTCTGATTCTATTTTCATGGGTTCTGAGTTGTTTTTCCCTGGCCTCCTCTTTTCCCTTTTTATCTATTATACTGTCTTCCAGATCGCTTATTCTCTCTTCTGTCTCAGTTACCCTAGCTGTTAGATTATCTAGATTGGATTGGATCTCATTGATAGCATTTTTAAGTTCTGCCAATTCACCTTTTATTTCTGCCCTTAGAGACTCTATTTTGCCATTAACTGATTTCTCCATTCTAGCCATTGTCTTCACAATTGCTAGCCTGAATTCCATCTCCGACATCTTGGTTATATGTGCATCCATTTGTAAATCTGCAGCATAAGTCATCATCTCTGAGTCTTTTCTGAGAGAGATTCTCTCTCTCCCTCTGCCCCTTTCCCCACTTGCACTCTCTCTAAATAAACAAATGAAATCTTAAAAAAAAAAAAGCCTAGATTTCAGATAAAATTTGAGCCAAATCTCACCTCAGTTTAGTACCTGCTAGAATTATAGTTTTACACACATTAGGTAATCTCGTTGAACTCCAGCATCCTAAAATGGATACAATTCTTGCTTCACAGGGTTGCCACAGGCTAATTATTATAAAACCTCTAGCAGAGTACCTGTACAATTTTATAGTTACTTGTATTAATAAACAGGAATTTGGGAGAGGAGGAAAAAAGGTACATCTTTGTTGTTTTTGCCAGATCATTTTAACATTTACAGGTTAAATTTTTTTATGTTGATTGACCGTTATTATACATGCCTATGATATTATTCAAGACACTTTGTGCATTGACAGAAACCATTGCAAAGTAGTTTTTAGGAAAAATTGGCTCATGTAACCAGTTAATTCATGAGTGGAGTTGGAGTTGGCTCTCTTGAGTTCAGAGACTCTAATGGTATTATCAAGTCTCTCATGTCCTCTGGCCCTGGCTTTCACTCTCACTGGTCTATCTTGCTTCTTGTAAAGTGGTCTCATTCCCTCCTATGCAGACAGACACCTTTCAAGCAGCTTAGGAACCTACTCACCATTGGTTCCAGCCTTCCTCATTCCAACCTGGAAAGAGAGCTCCTGTTTCCCAACATCCATGATTAAGTCTTCTGGGATTTCCCCTCTCAGCCCCAATCACAGTCAGCTTGTCTCAGGCGAGGCCCTAATGCCTAAAAACATCCAATGTATGTAATAAATGAACTTGTCTCTTGCTTCCATAAAGGTGCTGATTTTATCTCTTGGATTACTTTCTGACTTCTGTCACTCAGATGACGAATTCTGGTTGAGAAAGTCTGGATGCAGGTGTTGTGAATGCCCAGGCCCAGGTCAGAGAGGTGAGCAGAAATCAGGGTTTGCAGAATCTTGTTAGATACATAAAAAATCATAGCTACCACTTACGCTTAGCTGTTGATATTACAGAGAACACTGTGTTTAGAAGAACTATGATATGCTGGGTTTTCCTGGTGAAAATTCCCTGTTTCCCAAGGCATTCCCCCAGAGTGCTGATGGGAAGCTGTTATTGTCCCCTTTTGGGGGCCCAGAGGAAGCAGGGTTAGGCTGCACACATTCTTCTGGCTGGTTTCCCAGGTCGTCTTCTTGAGCTCTTTACTGAAGTGCCTTAAAAAGTGGAGGGAGAACTTTTTGAGGTAAAACAAGTAATAATATTCTTTTGGTTGCTAGAGTAACATTCATGCTCTGCCACAAAACGTCCCTTGGTGCCACTGTCAGAGCCATAATAAGACTCGTTTGTCAGTTCCAGTGACATTTCTTATGTTTCTATATAATGCTTCTTAGATTACAATCCGTAGACAGTAATCATTGTCAGCGGGATCATCTTAGAAAACAAAGAGAAACATGAGCATCCAACACCCCAAATCTGAAGTGTTTCCTTTGCTCTAAGCAGTATGCGCCTGCTGAGGTGTGAGTCGGCGGCCATCAGTGTCATTTCGGGGAGGAACTTGATTGCGTTTCCCCTGCTATGAACAGGCCCAAATTTTCATTCCACTTCTACGGCTGTTCGCCTGGCCTTCATTTTCTTTCGTGTGTGTGCATGTATATGTGGCGTTTTTGCTTGGAAAGCTATTACCCCTTTGATTCGATTTTAAAGGTTACAAGGCACATTAGGCCAGAAATGTGAGGATTTTGCTGAAGCCTTAGCGAAAAGCAATCATTGCTGCTCAGTTTCCTTCATTGATACCTACATACATTTTGACAAATAGTATGCTTTTGCCCAAATTATGTTGTCTTGTTTACTCATTCATCTTATTCTAAAAACCCCAATTTTAGGGATATGGAAATGCAGGTAGACGATGAGGTTCTTGATATCAGTTAGCAGGTAGTGATTTTTAGCTTGTTTCATTTTTTTTTAAATTTTATTTATTTATTTAACAGAGAGAGACACAGTGAGAGAGGGAATATAAGCAGGGGGAGTGGGAGAGGGAGAAGCAGGCTTCCCCGCAGAGCAGGGAGCCTGATGCGGTGCTCGATCCCAGGACCCTGGGATCATGACCAGAGCCTAAGGCAGACGCTTAACGACTGAGCCACACAGGTGCCCCTAGCTTGTTTCATTTTTTTTTTTTTTTAAGATTTTATTTATTTATTTGACAGAGAGAGAGATAGCGAGAGCAGGAACACAAGCAGGGGGAGTGGGAGAGGGAGAAGCAGGCTTCCCACCGAGCAGGGAGCCTGATGTGGGACTCGATCCCAGGACCCTGGGATCATGACCAGAGCCTAAGGCAGACGCTTAACGACTGAGCCACCCAGGCACCCGCTTGTTTCATTTTTAAACAGTGTTCCTTACAGAGTGTGAATCACCTGTAAACTATGTAAACTGAGAAAACCAAAAAAAAAAAAAAAAAAAGAGAAAACAAAAAAAAACTTTTTCATATATCATAAAGCCTGTTTTTTTTTAAAATATTCAGCTAATTTGGACTAAAGCTTTTGTATGGGTATTTAATTATTCAGATAATTACCTTAATTTGCCAGTGGAAATACAACTACACCTAAATGGAGTGCAAGTTGGGAAGGTTGCCCAGTGCTTTTGATTTTGTTTTATTACTTTACTCAGAATATTGGTTTCTTAAATTCTCTATTGTTCTCCATACACTTTTATTCCAGGCAAATTTATTTTTATAGCCCCAAATTGCACTTATGTGTGAATAAAATCTAAACTATGGATAATTTCAATTCTACCTTCTCAGACAATATCTGTCCCTATATTCTAGATGCCCACTGGACATTTCCATTTGGCTCACCACAGTCTCAGACTCCCTGTACCTAAAATCGAGGTGTTATTCTAAAATCACATTTCATTTATTGACCCTGGATCGCCCAGACTTCCTGCTCTCTCCATGGGACCAACCTCGACGTCTCTTTCCAGCTTCCTCTTGTATTGCTTATAGCAAAATTTTTCAGAGTTGTTTATATTTGTAATGTCCAAGTCTTCACCTCTCTTTTTCTCTTGAATCCAAAGTAATCGGGCTTTTGTCCCCATCTCTCCATGGAAACAGCTCTTTTCACTGATGACCTCTATCTTGTTAATTAAATTCAGTGCTCATATCCCAACTCTCTTTTTACTTGAGCCATCATCAACTTTTTCTGGATATATTTTCTTTCTTTGGTTTCCAGTAGAACACCATCTTCTGAATGTCCTGCTATCTTTCTGGCTGATCCTGCTTAGTCACCTTTGCTGGTTCCTCATCACCTGCCATTGGCAGGTTGGACTGCCTTGTGGCTCAACACTTAGACTTCTCTTTCATATTTATACTCCATATGCAGATGTTCTTTCAGGTTTATGGCTTCCAAATACTGTTGATCACTTTAGACTTATACCTTTGCCCTGAAACACCCCTTCGAACTCCAGATATCTCTACTTGGATGCTTAATAAACATCTCAAAATTTATATGTCCAAAACTGAGCTTCTGGTCCTTCCTCCATAATTTTATGCTTTCCACAGTCTTTTCCATTTCACTAAATCCATTCTTCCAAATACTCAGGCCAAACACCTTGGAGTAAACCTAGTGCAAATAAAAATGTGGGGCCGTTTATTAAAAAATTATTAAGAATTTCAAGACCATGACAACAGAGCATTAAATCAGAGGTGGAGCCTGCATGACAGATCAAGATACCCACCTATGAAGCCTGTTCACAATGTAATGATTGTAACTATTCACCTCTTCCACTTATGTGAGATCCAAGACACCATCATTTTTTCCCATCATTTTTAAAAGATTTATTTATTTATTTTAGAGGGAGGGGAATGTGTGTGAGTGGGGGGAGTGAAAGAGGGAGAGAGAGAATCTCAAGAAGAATTCACATTGAGCATGGAATCTGACATGGGGCTTGATCTCATGGCCCTGAGATCATGACCTGAGCTGAAACCAAGAATTGGACGCTTAACCGACAGCACCACCCAGGCGCCCCGAACTATTTAAATGAGGTCCAACCAGGTTTCCCTGTTCCTCCTCTTGACCCTTCCAGTGTATTCTCAACTGAGCAGTTAGAGAGACTTACCAAAAAATAAATCAGATAATTTCATTCCTTTGCTCAAAGCCCTCCAGTGACTGCCATTTCACTCACAGTAAAACCTCCATTTCTCTTTCTCCAACCTAAGTTAGTATGTCATTGTGTCACACCTAGGTAACTGCAATAACCTCCAAGCCTTCTTACACCTGTCTCTTCTGACTGTGATCTGCTCGCATACCTTAGCAAGACCAGTCTTTATGAAATACTGTTTTTATCACTTTACTTCATAGCATTCAATCCTTAATCTTATACTATTTCAGGTAAAAAACTCCTTTGTCTCTTACAGCCCTCCACAGTCTACCACAACTCTACAAAATAACCCATTGCTCATTTTTTCTCCATTCAAAAATCTCCATTCACTTTAGTCCGGCCAGTCTCAAATGTAAAGTTGACACTTGAACAACATGGGTTTGAGCTGCCTCAGTCACTTATATGCAGGTCTTTTTTTGATAAATACAGTACATACTATAAATGTATTTTCTCTTCCTTATGACTTTTTTAATAACATTTTCTGTTTTCTAGCTTACTTTATGGTAAGAAAACAGTATATAATACACATGGCATGTAAAAATATGTGTTGACTGTTTATGTTATTGGAAAGTCTTCTGTCAATGGTAGGCTATTATAGTTAAGTTTTGGGGGTGTCAAATATTGTATACAGGCTTTCAACTCTGTCAGTGTCCCTATCCCTATGTCCTTCAAGGGTGAACTGTATTCTACATTCACCCATAATCCTGCTAATACTATTTCTCTTAGTAGGAAGCACATTTTTTTTTTTTTTTTTAGTAGGAAGCACTTTTTTTTTTTTTTTGCTTTATGCCTGTCTTGATCATGCACATCCTCCAAGGCTTACTTTGTTTCTACTTTCTCCCAAAGCTTTCTCTGACTACCCTGGTTCTCACTGATTTACTCTACATTCTAGTATCTATTGAATATCTATAGATTTTGGTACAACCTACTTCAACATAAAGCTATACTCTATGGAATTGGTCACTTAATACGTACCTTTGAGGGGTGCCTGGGTGGCTCAGTCGGTTGAGTGCCTGACTCTTGGTGTTGGCTCAGGTCATGATCTCAGGGTGGTGAGATCGGGCCCCACACATTGGGTTTGGCACTCAGCGGGGAGTCTGCTTGAGATTCTCTCCCTCTGCGCCTCCCCTGGCTCGTGCTCTCCCTCTCTCTCTCTCTCTCTCAAATAAATAAATAATAAATGTTTTTTAAAAAAGTAAGTACCTTATGCACGGCACTGCTGAGCCCAGGGAAAGTGCTCAGGGAAAGTGCTCAACATGCATTCCTTTTTTTAACTCATTGTAGGCATGATATTGGGCTGTGTAATAGTTACTGATTTACTAAATATATGTGTTAACAACAAGCTGAATATAAAACCAACCAAAGCAGACCTTTTTGGAGTGTAGCAGAGATGGCTCACAGAATACAAAAAATAGTGAGAGTTATCATTTATTTGAGTACTTGGTAAATACTGTACTAATGGCTTTACACAGGTTAGCTCATTTAATCTTCTAATAAACCTCTGAGTAAGGCATCATTGTTTTCCCATTTTAGTTATGGGAAACCTGAAGTTCAAAAGGGTTAAGGAACTTCATCAAGGACACAAAGCTAGGAAGTGGGTAGAACGGATTTGAAATATAAGTAGTCTGCTTGCACTGGGCTGAATTGCCTCTCCTAGTCTTCATCTGTTTACCATAAAATTGTAACGCCCTGGACCATTATGATAATTTCAACACAAAGTTTCTTGTATGCTTTGCTAAGCTACAAATCATGTCTTTTCCTTTTTGCTATATTGGAGAACCGTGGAGGCTTTGTACTTTGTTTCCGACCGATAACCAGAGGAAAAATAGCCAAAGATTCACCCATTTTCTCAGTGATGGGCACTTCACGAGTCCCTCTTGCCAAGCCAGGGCCCACATGGTTTGTGCAAAGGGCCATCTTTCAGTCATTTACACTGAGACAAGAATTCCAAGTATTTGCCAGTCTTACAAATTAGTTTCCAGAAAGACTTATTTTCAGTAGTTGAGTTTAAAAACATTCTAAATTACATTTACTACAGTTTGTTTAAAGCTTTTTTTCTGGCCTATCTTTCTGAGTTGCAGCTTAATTTTTCACTGTCTCATTTTAATTTCTCTCTTTCTTTCTAGATTTCATCCTCTCATTCATTATTCTTTGTCTCCTTTCTGTTTCTGGCTTTTCTTCCTGCAGCTGGGCTTTTGTTAGAAGGGGTGGACACAGCTGCCCAACCGTTTTCACATTCTTCACTGGATGATTTTCTTGAGGTAAAACATCATTTAAGTATTACTCTACAATTAAATATTTCTGTCGTCCTCAAATTCTGAGTCTGACAGTGTGCCAATAAGACCCTTTGCAGTTGTTTGTATTGGTTTGGATCCTTCCCTGTTTGCATTATTTTATTTGTTCTCTGCTGGTTTGCCTTTTATGTAATATTTTGTTATGGTCCTCATTTCCTCTTTCTATTTTATCTCAGGCACCAACTTGGTTTCCCTGTTGTCTTTCTTTTTTACAGGGGGAGATATTCATTGACTACTTTCCACTACAAATTTTGACTGCTTTTTAAGATAAATGTTTCATCATTTTGATGGGCCAAGTTTTCACAGGGCTTGGGGGCAATCCTGGAAGCAGGAGTTAGACTCTATCTCCACCTTTGAAGGTTCTAACTTGTCCGTCATTCTTTTGGATTGAAGCAGGGACAGTTTGTATTGATAGCACTATTTAAGGGCACAGTGTTATACCACAAGAAAGTAATTTGTGCTGGAAACCTTAGACTATCTGCTTTGAGTCTTATTTCTAAGTGGAAATGTCTTTTAATCTTTCAACAGTTGTCCTAGACTTTTTCAGAGTAGCACATTAGCAGACTTTTCAATAGAACATTAGATATTTAAACATCCAATTCTCATTGATGCACTGAATAGTGCTTATTCATTATGCCTAGTTTATCTCCAGATAAACAGGAAGGTATCAGGGTGCCTGATTTAAAGGCTGCCTTTTAATATTTACAGAAGGGAAATGGAGGAGGTGGATACAGGGATGATACCAACATATTTAACAACCACGATCACTTGGGCGCCTGGGTGGCTCAGTTGGTTAAGTGTCTGCCTTCAGCTCAGGTCATGATCTCAGGGTCCTGGATTGAGTCCTGCATCAGGTTCCCTGCTCAACAGGGAGCCTGCTTTTCCCTCTGCCTGCCACTCCCCCCTGCTTGTTCTCTCTCTCTCTGACAAATAAATAAATAAAACCTTAAAAAAACAAAAACAAAAACAAAAACAACCGTGATCACCAATGAATGAATGGAAGCCAGGTTCAAAGTTGGGGCTTAGAGATTCCTATCATGCTACTATTCAATACTTTGGTTGTGGAATTATTGGGAGGCTGGGGTCCCAGTAGAGGGCACCAATGTGTGTACATGGGGGACTTCAGTTAGTATGGAATTAGTCTAATACTTTAATAAGTAAGTACGTGTTAGTCTTGGGTGAGAGTGTGCTCACAGTCGATTTATTAAAAATAAATCTGGTATTCAGGTATTATCACCCCTTTCCAATTTACACAGTGTGATTCACAAGAAGGAATATTGGGATGGCGTATGATTTTCCATGGTGATTCCTAGAGAAATATGTCCACATCAAGCTTAGATCTTTTTATTTTTTAATTTTTAAAAATATTTTATTTATTTATTTCACAGAGAGAGAGGGAGAGACACAAGCAGGGGGAGCAGCAGAGGGAGAGGGAGAAGCAGATTCCCCACTGAGCAGGGAGCCTGACGCAGGGCTTGATCTCAGGACCCTGGGATCATGACCTGAGCCGAAGGCAGATGCTTAACCCACTGAGCCACCCAGGTGCCCCAAGCTTAGATCTTTATAAATTGAGGTTCTCAACTCTATGGTGATCAAAGGCTACCTTCATCTGCAGGAGGTTTTCTTATATTTTGAAGGCAGTGAACTTGGGATTGGGTTTTGTTTGTATCAGTTATTAACTGTAATTTTGAGGAAATGTCTTAATAACTTTGATTTTGATGCCCCCTCTTTTTCAGTAAAAAGAAGGGAATTGAATCCATGAGCTCTAAGTTCCCTTTAAGATTTAACATTCTCTACTCCTATTTAAATACCGATAAGAGGGGCACCTGGGTGGCTCAGTCAGTTTAGTGTCTGGCCCTTGGTTTTAGCTTAGGTCATGATCTCACGGTCATAATGTCAGGGTCATTAGATTGAGCCCTGCATCGGGCTCTGCGCTCAGCGTGGAGTCCGCTTGAGATTCTCTGCCTCTCCCTGTGCCCCTTCCCCTGTTTATGTGCTCTGTCTCTCTCTCTCTAAAATAATAGATAGATAGATAGATAGATAAATAAATAAATAAATAAGTTTTAAAATAACTAAGTACCAATAAAAAACTTATTTTGCCTGACACTTAATAGAAGATTGAGTAAAAATCAACTCATCTTTTAGGATGTGTAGGAAAAGAAACAGTATGACCAACTTCTGGACATATAAACTGTCCTCGATAATTCTATACTCATTTTTTCCCACACATCCAACCATATTTAAAGACTATCTGACTAAAATCTTTTTTTCTTTTTTAATTTGAATACAAAATCAAACAATGATTATATAAAATCATTTTTCTCTCTATATTTAGCATTTAATTACATTCTGAAACATCACTATAGCCTTTCTGCAATGAGGGTACAGTTCCCCTTCATTCTTCTCTCTGCTTATATGGATGGTAATTTTCAGTGTTAATTTCAATTGAAGGCAGTTGACCTTTGTTTGTGAAAGTTCATTGTTTAGATTGCATTTGTCATTTTCAGAATCATGCAGAAGGGGCTGTTTTTCACATTAATGACACCTGTGCAGTAAGTCAGAACTATTAATATGTGGTATCAACAGTCCATACCTTGATGAAAAGGAGGAAACAAGAAAAGATAATTTCTTCTTAAACTTTAAAAACTGCTCTGAAATTAATCTGGATCACACACGAGAATTCTGTTAGCCTTTGGCATTTCCACAGGTCTCTGAAGCACAGCAGCTAAATTGTTTAGGTCATGTGGTTCTACCTTCACACTGATAACCTGTTTTACAGACAGCAGCTTTAGTTCCTAATGATCACATTTTGATAATGCTCTTACTTAGACACTAAATCATGATCTTTCACACAAAACTAAATATATTCCCCTTAAGGTTAAGAATAATATTCTGCCTGTCCTAATTATAGTATCAGTCCTCATGCTTTAGGTCTTCTGTGACAAACATGCCATTAGTGAGGAAACTGCCCTAAAAAAATAAGAGCCTTTTTTATGGTTGAGGTTCCATATATTTTTATTGATGTTCGGTATAATCTTTGTTGGTTCTAATTTAACCGATTCTATTTTAACCATGCAACTAATTAAAGGATGAAGCTAGGAACCAGAAGCAGAAAACAGAAGGAGGGACTATAAGAGGGAAAATCCAACCTGATGTTTTGGCAAAAATGTATTTGTTTTTCCATTTACTTACCCTATCCACGATTAAAAAATTATTTATTTGGGGCCTAATATTTTCTAGACAATGTGTTAATTTTGGTGATATAAAAACTAAGGAAAACAGACTTTGATCCCAAGGAATTCATCTTTTGGGAATACATCAAAGATATAAATTATTATAATATACCCAGGTTTGTGAAACTATAGAATCATATTACAAAGCAGAGCAATAACACCAGTAAGAAAAAATTATATAGGTCCTATCTATGCCAGGCAATCATCTAAGCATTTTATACTTAATCTTTTATGATAACAAATATGAGATGAGTACTACAATTATCATTCGCATCTTAACAGATAGGAAACTGAAGTATAGGAGGTGACTTGTCCAGTGCCACTCAGTGATTCTGGGTCCATCGAGAGGAATCATTTCTCATGATTGTGATGATTGAGCTCTCTCAAAGAAGAGTGATGATTGAGCTCTCTCAAAGAAGAAATGTATTAGCTCCTGAGAACAGTTATAATGGACCCAGCACATGGCAACTACTGAGCCCGTAGGTCCTTCCAAAATCACATCTTGTACAAGGATGTTTCTATCCAGAATATCTAGAATGTTTTATTCTGACTCTGTGTTTCTTGTACTCTGAATAAGGCTGCAATGGGCACTAGTCTTAGCATCACATTTCTCTTTACAGATACATATATGTCACAATGAGTCCTTGATTTTAAAAAGTCTATTTTTTGAAAAGAGTTTACCAGCTGACAAATCCCCCCACTTTCACATCTTAATTAATAATGTATTGGTCAGGTATCCGATAGGATATCTATCTGTCTCTCTCTCTGTCTCTCTGTCTCTCTCTCTATCATCTATCTATCTACAGGGACAGAGACAGAGACAGAGAGATTTATTTATTAGGAGAAATTGGCTACATGATTACGGAGACTGAGAAGTCTCACAGTCTGCCACCTGCAAGCTGCAAACCAATAGGATAGTTCCAGTCCAAGCAAGAAGGCCTAGTCCAAGGACAGGAGAAGACTGATGTTCCAGCTCAACAGCTAGGCACAAAGAATGAATTCTCCCTTCCTCTGCCTTTTTGTTCTATTCTGGCTTTCTGTGGATTGGCTGATACCCACCCACACTGGGGAAGAACACAAGCTGCTTTACTCAGACTATTGATTCAAATGCTAGTCTCTTTGGGCAATGCCCAGAAATAACATTTAATCAAATATCTGGGCACCCTGTGACCCAGTCAAATTGACACATAAAATTAACCATCCCAAGTACCAATGCATGAAGCATCTGATTAGCACCAAGTGTCAGGGACCCAAAAGGGGGGGAGGACCTTTGCTGCTGGCTGGTGTCCAGGTACTTTAGCTGTGAGCCCACAGACATCTTTCTGGATAGTTCCCATTGCCTTGTGTTAGTTTGCTGACGCTGAGGAGTGCTAGATAAACTTATCATTCTAGTCAATCAAGAGAAAAATCATTAAGGAAAACAGTAATTCTGCTGCTATATGTGGAAGAAAAGCTTGTTTTATAAGGTTTAGAATATTACATGATCCATTTTCCACCTAAAATAGATTATACCCAATTTTGATGAGAAGGCAGGGAAATGAATTCACTTGTCATAATTGTAGGATTGTAAACTGGCACAACCTTTTGGGAAGGAAATATGCATATATTTTGACGTGAAAAGTTATAATAGATATACACAAAGATAAGGGAACAGTTGTTAATTAGAGATACTTCATTGTAAAGAAAAAATTGGAAAGATGTACCTGGCAATAGGGGTTCAGCCAGGTAAATTATGTTATATCCAAACAATGGGATGCTATGTTGCCATTTAAAGATCACATTGTGGGAGATTATTTGTTGAAATAGGGAAAAGTTGATACTATATTTAGTATTGTGTGAAAAAACAGACTAATAATATATTAGCATATTATTAGTATATATCAAACAATATATTTGGTATATAATTTTTATAAAGAAAGGTAAGTATATATGTAATGCAGAAATACATGCATATAAAATCTGTACTTATGTATAAATATATGTATGTGTATATATAGACATATTCTAGAAGATTATAAACTAATATTTTACTGGTGATAGAATTACAAGAATTAAAGAATTTCTTTTTTCTGCTTGAGCATTCATTGACATGAATTGTATAATTAGAAAAAAACAGATGAATGGATAAAGGAGATGTGGTATATATGCACAATGGAATATTATGCAGCCATCAAAAGGAATGAAATCTTGCCATTTGAAATGATGTGGATGGAACTAGAGGGTATTATGCTAAGCAAAATAAGTCAGTCACAGAAAGACAAATGCCATACGATTTCACTCATATGTGGAACTTAAGAAACAGAACAGAGGAACATAGGGGAAGGGAAGGAAAAATAAAATAAGATAAAAACAGAGAGGGAGGCAAACCATAAGAGACTCTTAACTCTAGGAAACAAACTGAGGGTTGTTGGAGGGGAGGTGGGTGGGGAGATGGAATTGGGTGATGGGCATTAAGGAGGGATTGATGTAATGAGCATGGGGTGTTATATGCAACTGATGAATCACTAAATTCTACCCCTGAGACTAATAATACAGTGTATATTAACTAAATTTAATTTAAATAAAAAATTTAAAAAAAACCCCACAGTAATTATTGCACATTTTAGTACTAGGTAATGAGAAAGAAATCCAGATAAAACCAAATCAAATAAAATCTCTCACTCTTTCTTCATTAAATTACTTTTTGTTATTATTTTTTTGTAAACCTGGTCCTTCTCATCCAGATTTGAGCTACTCTTTGCGCACAGCATTTACCGGTTCTTTGGCTAATGCCCTGCCTAAAGTCTTTAATAAAGATTAGTGTAGGTGGTTTTTACTTGAGTTAACTAGTCTACATTATTATCATCATTTTCACATATGAGAAAAGGGCTCATAATTAATAAAGGGGCAGCGCTTTGCATTCACATTGGTTTCATTTTGGTATATTCTAGATCAGAAGTCATCATATGGCAATAGTCCGGCTGAGGCTGGGCCACAGGTATGGATGGGGCTTAGCTCCCATAAAGTATCCTCTAACATTTAAAAAGCATGAGATTTAAAAAAAAAAAAAAGAAGAAGAAGAAGATAGCAGGAGGGGAAGAATGAAGGGGGCGAAATTGGAGGGGGAGACGAACCATGAGAGACTATGGACTCTGAAAAACAAACTGAGGGTTCTAGAGGGGAGGGGGTGGGAGGATGGGTTAGCCTGGTGGTGGGTATTAAAGAGGGCACGTTCTGCATGGAGCACTGAGTGTTATACGCAAATAATGAATCATGGAACACTACATCAAAAACTAATGATGTAATGTATGGTGATTAACATAACATAAAAAGAAAAAAAGGACTGATGAATCACAGACCTGTACCTCTGTAACAAATAATACATTGTATGTTAAAAAAACAAAACAAACAAACAAACAAAAAAAGAGAAGCTAGTAGGAAGGAAAAATGAAGGGGAGGAAATCGGAGGGGGAGACGAACCATGAGAGACTATGGACTCTGAGAAACAAACTGAGGGTTCTAGAGGGGAGGGGGGTGGGGGGACGGGTTAGCCTGGTGATGGGTATTAAAGAGGGCACGTATTGAGTGGAGCACTGGGTGTTATACGCAAACAATGAATCAAAAACTTATGATGTATGGTGATTAACATAACATAATAAAATAAAAAAAAGAAATAAAAAAATAAAAAGCATGAGATTTTTCACATAAAAATCTAGATATGGCAATTCTCCTGAAAAACAGATAGCTATCACCATGCAGTTTGAGTTCCTACCCGTCAGTGACTAGCTGGAGATGAGCAGCCCCGGTCCTTTGTAAATGGGTGCACCTGCTCCAGTTGGCCATGCTTCCCACCACCCCTTACTTCATCTCATACCTGGCTCAAATCCCTTGCCTAGATTTATAGGCATGTTAGTGTGCTATCCCATTTTGAATCATCCCTATTTTCATCATTTTGAAGGATAAGGATGATAGAATTGAGAAATGAGTATTCTGTTTACTATCTTTTTTTTTTTTTCCTGTTTACTATCTTAAGTAACATCTTCTAGATGGCAACTGACCTTCTAATTTCAGGGTGTTTTTTTTTTTTAATTTTCCCAGAAAGACTGAAGAAAGAGAGAGAAAAGGAGAGACAGAGAGAGAAAGGGAGGAAGGGAGGGAAAGAGAGAAAGGGAGAGACAGAGGGAGAAAGAGAGGCGGTGGGGGAGTATACACAACAAAGGCATTTATCAGAAGAATACATATAATGTCAAGAAAGCTGATATTTGGAAGATTTTTTTTTTCTGGTTTACAACTTTATCAATGCTCATACACAATTACTTTATTTGTATTTGAACAGTTCAATATTTTTCAGTTTGTGCTTTAAAGTAAATAATTGTGTCTTTTTTCCAATTGCCTCAAGGTTTAGAGGCAGAAAAATAATGAAATATTAAAAGGCAACTAGCTTCACAAATTTACTGAGATCAAAAACAGAAAAGCAGATTAGCTGAAAGTCCTACAAGGAGACAATGATGCTCCCAGTCCGTCGGGACATTGAGGTATCAACCAATGTGCCATTAAATAATAAAACCCGTGAGGTGTCGATGCGGGAGAATAAAAGCCTATTAAAGGGCTCCTAAGAGTTAAGGCTCTTGCCAGCAGAGCCATCTGTCAAGAGATTATGGAGAAGGAAATTTCTGCAGGAATTTTCCCTTGGGACCAGATGAAGCGCCAAGAAAAGGTGTGTGGCATCAGGAGTGAAGACACTCTGAGAGTCTTCTGAGGCGCTCATCACAGAGAGGGAACTATCAAGCCACTGAGTTGAAAGGAAGAGCAGACAGGGAAGTCTCTGCATTGCTTTTGGCTGGAGAACCGAGGTCATAGGAAAAAGAGTTCATGAAAACAAACCTCTTTAAGGTAAGTTAAACTTTGTTGCATTGGATTCTGAGAATTTTCTGTAGTTCAAAGACAATGACATCACTGGTTGAATTTCAGGGGTACTCGTAAAACAATGAATATGAAGTTGATGAGTCAAATTGCAGAAGGTAATCAAACTTCAGCAAAAGTGGGAATGTAATTTTTTTGTTTTTGAAAGTTTGTATCTTTGGAGTTTGTGACAATATCCGAGATATTTATTTATAAGAAACCTACTAACACACTGTTTTTACTTATTTCTTCCAAAAAATACTGAGTAAAAAATAATCAAGATGGGCTCATGAGTATTTGCCTCTAGAGAATTAGGTTCATGCCATGCTGTGAAATAATTAAAAACCATACAACCGTGAAAGTTATAAGAATTAATAATAAGGGCAAATATTTCATGAAGTTCCTAGAATCATGTCAGGAAAAGATACTTTAATTTATAAGATTCTAAATATATATGAGTTAATTCCCTGACCTATGTTCCTATATGGTACCACTTGGTGTTTTTTAACAATAATTATTCCTCATATCCTTTGTGATTGGCTTGTCCCCCCTCCTTTTTTTAAGATAAAAATGTTGATCATAAAGGTAGAATAAAAATGTCACAGAGTTTTTAAAAATCACAGATTTATTTAGACTACAAGATAAATGTTATGTGTTTTTTCTTTTAGATTTTTTAAGTCAGAAAGAGAGTTTTACCTTTAAATGTCAGGGAAATAAACATGTAAGAAGGTACATTTCATCCTAATTTAGTAAATGTTTTTAAACCAGTAATACTGATAAGAAATTGTTAATCAGAAATGAGGATTAAACAGAGTTTAATTCCATTTTATTTTGTCCTGATCAAAATAGAGACATTTTGTTTAACCCATTGATTACTTAGAGAAATGGAGATGAGCAGACATGCATATAAATTCTAAACAGGGGCAAGAAATAATTTTATCTACTGGGAAAGAATACAAAGTCAAATAAAACAGAGTTAGTTCTGAGTGATCACAGTGATCCAGTGTTCATGCTGTCCCTGTGCCCATATCAGATTATTGTGTCTGTAATTGGAAAGAAATCATCTTGTAAATTTAAGTCAAATTATTCTATGAATTCAATTGTAGTGGACAATTAAGTTCAATAACACTGGCTTTTGAATCTTCCTTCCTCTCCTACACCAAAACAAAATGAAACAAAACAATCAGTTTTGCCTGAATTATCAAGATATTGTTTAAATTATTTTTATTTCATTATGTCATTCATTCTTCCATTCACTCATTCATTCAACCAATATTTAGCAAACGCTGTTTAGCTGGAGGGTATTATTGGGCTAGTCATGAAATAATGAATGTACACGCCCCTGCTCTCAAAGGGCTTACAGTCCATTACATGGCACATAACTTCTGCCTTCCACTTCAAAATAAGTTGAAAGACAAATATTATTTCACCAACATGAATTTAAGGTTAACAGAAGTCAAGCGATAGCAATAGGAAGTGTCTGTGTTAGTATTATAATTCAGGACTTTTTGTACATTGATTTTATTTGTACTTTAGTATCTGAAAAAATTGTTTAAATTAGCAAGGGCTGAGATGGGCATCATTTACTCTGCTCCTGTGTTTTCATCAAATATGGTTTGTGGTTCTTTAAAAAACATGGAATAGATTAATTTTATGTGTAGAAAAGAACAAAGAATTACTGTGCCACAAAATGTAGACTCAAATTCTACTGAAGATCTACAAATACTGCATTTTGTGTGTGATCAAAGACTTATCCCTAAATAAGGATACTTCTCTAAATAGAGAGTCAATTGGAAATTGGAAATAAGATTCTTACCTGCTATATCCATTGTTTATCCTAAGATTGATTTGGGGATCTGTGCATTTCTAGCATTTTTGGCAGTATTACAATGGTTGGTCCTGAACAAAAGTGATATTTAAGTTTTTGAGTTATGGAGATCCTCTCTGGGATCTTTGCCAGAAATAATGAAGTTCTTGCTTGGATGAATGGGTCTGGAAACTGTCACTTCAAATAAAATGTGCTTATTATAGAGCACGATCATCATATCTTCTCAAAATAATAAAATACTAAGTTCAATCGTCAATATTTTGATAATGTAACATGTACAAAAGTACAAATATAATATTCTTTTCATAGAGAATGGGTTAGTCAGAGGGAACATAAATTGGAATTAAGTACCATACAACTATTAGGAATAAAATCTGGAGCATTAAGATAATAGTTCAGTGGTCTGTGAGCAAAGAGAGCAACTGATTACTCTTGACTTTTTTTTTTCTTTCAGATAAAATCAGTGTTAGGTTTCTAGTTAAGAGCTTGATGTGTTTAATCTTCATGTATTGGTCACAAAACATGTTCTTATACTATATAATTTTGAATATTTTCCCCCTTTTATTTGTCTCTTGAGTACATGGGATTAGAGAACACATAATTTGTGAGGCTCCCTGATCATTAAGAGGTGTGGCCACAGCTTCCTCCCTGCCTATCTACCACCTGAATGCTTTATATCCAAAGAAGTGATAGAAACCAAAACTTGGTAACGTGACTACTGTTCAGATTCCATAAATCATGGGCAGCAATGAGGGGTTGTATTTAAGCAAAGGGTGTTAATATCAAACCTCCTTGGTTTCAGCCTTAACTTTGCTAATTACTCCTTTGTGAGGGTAAATCTCTTACCCACTTTCCTTAGCTCTAAAGTGGGTAGAATAAATGACACTATTATTATTGTGTGGATCAAATAAGATAAAGTATGCACGGTACTTACCAGATTATAAACCCTCACAAATATTAATGATGGCGATGGTGATGATGATGATGATGATGATAAATGTTTGAAGAAATTCAGACTTTTCCAGGGCCTTTTCTGAATTCTTGCATCAGCCTTTAACTTTGTCCAGTTTGGGATGTCTTTATTGCATGCCATGCAAGCCACCAAAGACAGCTTTTAGAAAGTGTAAATCTGATCTTGTTACTTTCCCAAAGTGGCACTCCATTTACCTTTGGCTGAAGACCCACACCCCTACCACAGACCACAAGGCTCCTCTCTCAACCTCCTGGCAGTTTTTCACACCTCTGAGTCTTGGCACATAGTGGTTCCTCTGCCTAAAATCCTTCCTCTCCCCCCACCCACGGCTAATTCAAACTTAACCTTCAACACTCAGCTCAAGCTGTCAGGAAGACTTTTCTGATCCCACCTTCACCCACCCCTCTGTATACTCAGGACTGTGCATAGGTCTGTCTGGGCTCTAGTTTTCCAGTCTGTCAGCTTGTCACTTTCTTCAAAAGACTGTGAACTATTTGAAAACAGGGGCTATATCTTTTATCATTAACCCAGAATTTAGTACGATTTCTGTCACACAGAAGGTGCATAATAAATGTTAAAAGGTTGAGTGAACCTCCTCAGGAGCAGGCCTGGAGCAGTGATTCTTTTTTTTACGAGTGTGTTTGTCTCCTGGGTACTGATGTCATGCAGAGGAACTGACATCAACACATGGATCCATAAGAGGTAAGGCAAGAATGGCCATTCTCGTTTTATCCTTTATGCTGCAGAGCTAGAATAAGAGAATCGGCTATAGTGCTTTTAATTTTAAATGTAATTTTTAAAAACTCTACATTGGCAGTAAAGAATGGATTATTTTTGTTGAATAATATATATATATATATATATATATATATATTTTAATCAAACTAGGTGGTCTGATGTATTACCAAAGTGGTGCTAAGAAACTTCTGGGTCTTTGCCATTTGCTCTTCTCTTAGAGGAGTTATGTTGAAACTTGTGCTTGGAAGTCAAGATTGTAATGGTTGCTAGAATGATTTTATCAGTCTGGACGTAAAGATGTGGTCTTAGAAAACAAGATTAATACACACAAAATATTTTATTAGGCAAGTCGTGTTGTTACGAATGAATTCAGAATGCTTATGGAAATAATGAAGCTGTGTTATGAGACTCTTCTTAAAATTCTCACATCACCCTGACATTTTGAATATGAATTGGGATTTCATGTGGTTTGCATGTTTTTGAATAAGCAAATGTGGACGACTGAGATGTGATCCCTTTTGCAGCATTAGTAAGCTGCTTCTAGAAGCTCCAATTTTGAATTTTCTGTGCTTTGAAAAAAAAAACTGTTTTCAAACTACAGCAAGAGCCTATCTCCCCCGGTTCTTTCCTGCCCTCTCCTCTGGCACTTGTTAGGGGGCTCTGCTCCTGCTCATATAACAAGAGCAGCAGAAGAGGGAAACATCTCATTATAGGCCTGTGCTCATTGCTGCATTGCTCATTCCATGGCTAGCTGCAGAGCATTGGCCCCTGCTTTTTTTGCCACCCATGCGGACATGACCCTGCTTAGAGCCTCACTTTTCAGGTTCTCGATCCTCAGTACAGTGTAGTGAACCAAGTCTCAGCACCAGTTAATTGTATGGGTCTTGTTCTAGCACTAAACTTGTCAGGCAGCTGTGCAATCTCCAGGGGTTTTCTTTGTTGGTCCTTTACTTACTATGAAAAACAACTGTGTCACAAGCTGGTTTGGGATGAAAATATCACAACCCCAAAATAAACTGCTATGCCAATGGGTTATGCCAGAATAATCATGAATTAGACTAAAGCTATCCTACTTTCTGATGGCAGTATCAGCTTTCCTTCTATCCTTTAATCTTTATGATTTACTCACACAGGTACCAAGGACTGTTTTTTATTTTTATTTTTAACAATATTGACCGAAGGTCTACTATGTACCAATATTGTTAAAAATTTTTTTTAAGGTTTTATTTATTTATTTGACAGAGAGAGAGAGAGAGAGAGAGAGTACAAGCAGGGGGAGTGGCAGGGAGAGGGAGAAGATGACTTCCACTGATCAGAGAGCCCAACGTGGGGCTCCATCCCAGGACCCTGTGATCATGACCTGAGCCAAAGGCAGATGCTTAACAGACTGAGCCACCGAGGCACCCCTACTATGTACCAATATTTTGAATTCAAATTATAGTCATTGGGTAAATGAATCTACATAGTGAATTCACTAATTGCTTCTTTGTGGTTCCACGACCTGGCATAATCCTTGGGACATAGTAGATACTTAATCTTGGTGAATACTTGAATATACTAAACAGAATTGGACTATTTGGTATGTGTAGGAAACTTGGAGAAACTGTAGATTCTATTTCATTTTTAGGAAGAAAAATGAACTGGCCTCAGAAAATAAGGCCATCCTCTTACCATTCAGTTTCTCAGAGACATTTCAATGGGAGGACAGTCATTAGAAGGAGCCTCTGGGCCCCACTCTGGGATCTCCCAAACTGTCACTTTTTGAAGACTGCCTCTAAGTCATATTGAGGTTTTTCCAGGGAAAAATTAACCAAAATTTCATTCAAAGTTATGTTTTCTATTTTATGAAAAGTGGTTGTCAATGAGACACTCAAGGTCAGAGTTGATATCTGGCTTTATCTTCCTTTAAAAATGAATTTAATGACTTCATTAAAATCTAGGGATATATAAAAGGCAGCAATACTATCACTCAGTTAACAGATTTACTTATCAGTATTTCAAACAAGGAATTCATCAAGCTAGAAATTCTTTCCAAGGAACAGAACTGTCCTGTATTCAAAGAACATGAGGGCCATATCTCCTGTCATGCCCTTGATGACAATTCTGACACTCTAAATGTATTCTAGTATATGGCAAAAAGAAGACTGCTTTCTGTCTCAGCTAGCTCAAGGTATAGGAATTGACCAAGAGAAGACAGACTTAAGTATTTCCTCTTCTTTAGAGAGCCAGTATGCTCAGAGCATCCTGGCATGTCTATTCTGAATCAGGTTTCCATATTCCCAAGTTAACCTATCTAGATGTCCTTAAGGCTGTTTATCCTTCTAGGTGTCCTTACAGCTGAGAACTGGCCTTTGAGTAGAGTCAGCTCCCACAGTGGCTCAAGATCCAAGGCAATTCAAGAGAAAAAAAAACAGAGACAAGTACAAGGAGACAGTAACTAAGACTTTGATAGATAGCCACTGAGGGAAAAACGACACACATACACACACACACACACACACACACACACCACTTATGAAGAGATTGAGATATACTATGGCAGTGACTTTTTTTTTATCTTTAATAAAGCACTAAGTTCTTTAAAGAAAAATGGCATAATTAGAATAAAACTATTTCAGCTCAAAGAATCTATGGTTCTGTCAAGTTGGCCTTCTTTTTGACATACTTGTCTTTACCTCAAGACCTTTGTACCAACTATTCTGCTACTTGAAATGCTCTTCTTCTATTTTCACATGACTGACTTCTTGTCATCATTTGTAATTTTCAACTTAAATATCAACTTCCTCAGAGTGGCCTTTCCTGACCACTGTAAAAAAGGCAGCTCATTACTCACCTGACAGTACCCTATTTTAATTCTTTGCATTGCATTATACTCATCAGTATCTAATATTTTTTATTGTTTACCTTTAAAAAATGTGTTTTTTAAAAAATCTTCTCCCTTACATTGGCATAACATAAGATCCTGCGAGTACAGGTTCTTGCTTGTTCCCTTTTTACCCCTGGGTTGACACATAATAGATATCCAATGAATATTCACACAGCGGATGACTTTTTCATCACCAGCGGTTAAAAAGTTACTTGGATTGAAACTGATGTTTAATAAAGAGTTGTTTAACTGAATTTGAAAGCTAGTAATAATGGGAGGGATTCCAATAAAACTGTTTCTCTTTAACTCTCACAATTTTCTTTCACATTGTCCTTCTGTTTGCTAATTTGGTGTGAAATGGCCTTGAATTTTTGTCTTAGCTATTAAAAAAATCAAAATGATTCATACAAGTTTTAGGGAGTTTTAGCATTATATTGAAGTTTGACTTAAAGGCTGACATGATTTTTAAATATTTCACAATTGATTAAACAACCCATCAGAAATACACGGAAGGGTCACATTGATAAGATTCCTTTACTTTTGATTTGATATGTCTAGTCTTTTAGATGAGGAATATAATATTTAGATTAAAAATATCATGGCATACTTTTGTTTTATTGTGTTGCATATTGCTTTTCTCATTAGTGTTGTCACTTGTGTGGTTTATCTCTATTGAATAACCAATGACAGAGGACTGCCACTAAAATATAATACAGAGTTTAGTTATCATGGTTTTATGATGATAAATAGGATCAATAACAAACAAACAACTTATTATCATATTAAGCTGAATTATAACTGTTAAATATTAATTCATCTGTTTTGCAAATCTAATAATCTTCTAAAAGAACCCCAGTTTGACAATCTTCCATGAACATCAAGAGTGTGTTGTGACACCTGATTCCAAAAAGTCTTGAGTAATTTACTTAGATATGCTGACAACAAATCTGCACCAATTGATGAAAACAGTTGGTGCATATGAAACCCCAAGAAATGAAGGGACCATATTTGGGTGACTAAAGCATACCCCATGATCAGACTTGAGATTGAGATCGGCACATACAAAAATGTTGCTATTTCTTTAATCCACCACACCAGTGTGTTTAAACAAAATTCTTTGATCAACCACTAGCTCCGCCACAACATACCTCTAGGTCCACTTGCATTCTGCCCATAACACACAGTGTGTCTGTGACTTGGTCCTCATGCTGTGGTTCTTGTGGGAACATGGTGAAAAACCGTATGAGGTGCTCTGTCCCCCACTGCATCCTGGACCCCACTGTCCTGCTGGATTTTGCTGACATTAAACAAAATCTTTAGGGTTCAGGAAGGTTGGACAGACACATCAGAGGGAAACGTGCAACAATGTGGAGCATCTCTGCTTGGCCTGTTGGGTTTGACATACCAAAATAGCCCAGAAGGAATAGCAGAGCCTTTTGAAGTAGCTGAGATGCTTCCCTGATGTCACTTCTCTGAGTTTTAGATCAATGCCTGGAAGATGAATCAGAACATGTGAGGAGAGTCACTGAGGGGAAATGTGTTGGAAAGGTTGCAGGAGTGAAGCACCCAAGCCCGGAGAAAAGGTGGGGTGAGATGTACAAGCAGGAAAAAACAAAGGGCTGAGTCATTGGAGGCCTAATTGACAATGGCACAGCTGTGACAACAATTTGCTGGCGGCCTGACCTATTTGATGAAAGGGCCTCTGCTTTCCTTGGAACCTCAGAGTTGCAGTGGCTCATAGGAACGCACCACTCGTGTTTCCAGCTGGCTCAGCCTCATAAATACCTAAACTCACAAGATGACATTTTTAATGCTCTGCAATTGCTATTCTGCGTTTGTATTTATTGCAATTCCACATATCCATTAGTGCATCTATCATTGATAAGTTTGTCACTGCTTTAGGAATACAGTCCATCATGCTGCATCAATTTTACTTTATAAGCTATTAATGTACTATAATGCAGCTTATAATAGCATGTGGATATATTTGATTAGGAAGGTGCCAGAGTCAGTCGGATTGAACTGGGAATTGCAAGAGGACCCAAAATCTTTATTTGTTTATTGTAAAGATGAACAGCCTCGGTGCACAGTGAATGTGTTAATATAACAGGTGTATCTTCTTCACTTTCTCAAACAGGCACTGAGAAGAATGAATTTAAGCCCTCTATTTTGACTCACAACAGACTTACAGTATTTTGTTGACACTTGACATGTTTATTCTTTTTTTTTAAATTTTTTAAATTTTTAAAATTTTTTTTTATTTTTTAAAGATTTTATTTATTTATTTGACAGAGAGATAGCGAGAACAGGAACACAAGCAGGGGGAGTGGAAGAGGGAGAAGCAGGCTTCCTGCTGAACAGGGAGCCCGATCTGGGACTCGATCCCAGGACCCTGGGATCATGACCTGAGCCGAAGGCAGACGCTTAACGACTGAGCCACCCAGGTGCCAGACATGTTTATTCTTTTAACAAAATTATAATCATGTTTTAATATTTCCTGCATGCAATTAGCAGCTTTATTCAAGAGACAACGATGGCATATGAGTCCAGGAGATAGGATCAACTATGGCTTTCTGAAATGAGGTAAACAAACATATTAAAATCTTAGCAAATAAAGCACACCTTTTTAATACATGACTTGAGATATTTCTGGATGCTGTAATAATTTCTGCTAAACATAAACAAAACAAAAGGCACCTATAAGAAATATTTGAAATTGTAAAAAAGTTAACAGTACTCATGAATATAGACTATATAATTTCGTTCTACAATTAGAATCTGGCAAATCACTGTTGGTGTCCATGGACTCCAGAGGATGAACTCGGTCAGTACAGTCTGAGCTATTTTAACATTTCTGGCCATGATAAGATGCTTGAGCCATATTTTAATCTTATTGTACTGATTTGAAATTATAAAGGAAGACCTATTATTATGCATTTAAAAACTCTGTTTGTGAAGTATTATCAAACCCACCTGGGAAAACTGTTTTTTAGAGGGTTAAACACGGTAGTCAGGCAGATAAGAACTTGAACCCTTACTGAGTTACTTTTCAAGTGTGTAGCATCAGGCAAGGTAATAATTTCTTTAAGCCTCAGTTTTCTGTATGTTTACTGAAGATAATAAGACCCAATGCATAGATTGTTCTTAGAACTGAATGAGATACCAGGTGTGGTACTTTCACACAAGGTAATACATGTGGCTTCTGGAAAGATTTAGATGGCCCTGGATGTGATTTTACAAAATGATTGTCAAGCACTAGATTTAAAACATCCAAATTGAGAGTAACATACCTATTATATAAAAACATGATGTATAATAGATATGCACAGAAAATTTTTAGTAGGACATACAAAACATAATAAGGTAAGATAGGAGCGTAAGATTGACTTTTCATATCATGTCATTTTATAGTGTTTGATGTCTTGCTCTTTGTTCATATTATTTTTATGATAAAATCCATAATTTAACTTTTTTAAGGATATAATTCATTAGAAAGAGTAACACATTTTCTGGCACATCGTGATAGCTCTATAGATGCTGGGAGTTTTTGTAACAGCAATTATAGATGCTCCTTTTCCCCAGGAAATGTGACAGACATCTTTGCTGCTCCTTTATTAAGTAATGTAAAGTTTGACTCTGAGTTTAAATGAGAGGAAGTTGTGTGGGGACAGATGGATTTACAAAGTCCGTGGGACAAATGTCTCCAAGTGTTGGTGCATCAGGAGGCACCAACAGTATGAAGGGCTGCTTAAAAAGACTGATAGCAATTTGAGGGTGTCTTCATAAACAGAGCACACAGGAGGAGGAGGGGGGCAGGGCCTGTGTACTCTCAGCTGTCACAGCTCTGGAAGCGGGTCCTGTCCGGGTTTCCTGTCTTATACAAGAGATGTGACAAATTGGAGTATGTGCGGAGGAGGACAACCAGGGTGGCATTGAGAGCAGAGTCCATATCGACACGGATAGCAGAAGGACCTGAGGACCTGGGGAGATAAGGCAAGGGGGCCCTCCTAGTGACAGTTCCAGCATTGCCACACAGAAGAGGGATTCAACTTAATCTGTGTTAGTTCCTGAGGGCAGAACTGGGACCACAGAGTAGAAGTTAAAAAAAGACATATTTCAGCTTACAGCCGCAGCTAAAACCCAGCATGTCATGATTTATAGCAGCAAATGCTACCCTAGGCAAGGGTAGACTTTTCTGTTAAATTCTGAAGATAAAATGTACCAAAGCATCTGGATTCTTACAAGGATAATGTCCCAAACCTAAACTAAATAAATAATCCCCGCAGATACAGCGTTACAAAGGTTAGATACATCCAGTGGGTGAACTCTGTGTCTGCTGCAGAGCCCCTGCCATCCGAGGCTCTAGCTCATTGCCACCCCCATCTGTATTCAAAGCCCATCATGTGTGACTCTGCCTCCTCAGTGCCTTTACCCCGTCCCTCCATTCTGGTATCACAACGTGCAGAGTTCAATACTGGGCTCCCCTGCCCACTGGCGCTGGGCTTGTCTCTCTGCCTCCAAATCCCACCCCCCTTTTCATCCTCTGTGCCCTCCTAAGATGTGTTTCTTCTCATCGAAATGTAAACTCCTTGAGGGTGTAAGTGCAATGTATATTTGCGTCCTAGAGTAGAGTAAACCTCAGTAAATTGAATCACACCCCTTTGTGAAGAGTAAAGGGGGCAATTACAGTTTTAAATATAGATTGAAATCTTTATTAGAAAACCATTCACTACCTCTTTCTGGCCCTTAATCTTGCCAGAGATCATCTGTCTCTGAAGGTTGTAAGCAACAAGAAAATATGAAACACACAAACAGAAGAAGATATTTATTTATTATTTATATTTATATTTTATATTATTATATATTATATATTATATTTATATTATTATTTTAGAGAGAGAGAGAGACTGCGGGCAAATGGGGGGAGGGGCAGAGGGAGAGGCAGGCAGACTATCCGCTGAGCCTGATGTGGGGCTCCATCTCATGACCCTGAGATCATGACCTGTGCCAAAATCAAGAGTCCGATGCTTAAGGGACTCGGCCACCCAGGCACCCCCAGAAGAGGACTTTTAGATAATGCATGTGTAAACCTGTGTCACTCATTAAGGAAACCTATAGTAAGGATGTATATTATTCTTTAAAGTTTCTAGGATTGGGTTAAGGATACTTTTGGATTTATCCATGGGTAAAATTTCAAATACTTTACAATCATAGTTCCATACGGACTGACCAGTCCTGTCTTTAATGCTGGCATGAAGTTCGGGGTCCCCTACTATGGTAGACATTAACTCCTTGAGTATAGGAAACTCATTATCAGTCCTGGAAGTACAGTGATCAGAGACAAGCTAAGCTCAGGAAGGCATAGGTACATAATATTTAGCTTACATTGGGTAGCCAAACAATTTCCCTATGAGTGAGTCTTGTAGATATGGATGTGTCCCTCATTGATTCAGGCCAGTGGAATCTTCCAGATGTTAAGGCTTATCAACAGGCATCCTCATTTTTCTCTCTGGTCTCCTATACCCTGTTCAAAAGTATATTTGAAAGTTTTAAATAGCTAATGTAGGTTTCATAAGCACCTTACCTAAAATGAGGGAAGCAGGATAAGATTTTAGCCTATGCATCAAAAAGGGTGGAACCTCTGAATCAGGTTCAAATGTTACAGTAAACTACACCAAATGTTTGCTCTAAATTTCCAAAAATATAGCTCAAATCTGAAAATCTGGCACATTAAAAATAGCCTGTATCAGAAATACTTTTTATTTTTATTTATTTATTTATTTATTTATTTATTTATTTATTTATTTATTTAATTTAAAGATTTTATTTATTTGACACAGAGAGAGCGAGAGCGAGAGAGGGAACACAAGCAGGGGGAGTGGGAGAGGGAGAAGCAGGCTCCCCGTCGAGCAGGGAGCCTGATGCGGGGCTCGATCCCAGGATCCTGGGATCATGACCTGAGCCGAAGGCAGTCGCTTAACCGACTGAGCCACCCAGGCGCCCCCAGAAATACTTTTTTAAAAACTTCCCATTACTATTTATTTAGGGAATGAAAAGCATATACTATACCGATGGGAGGGGAAAGACGTTATTTCTAAAATTTCACAAATCAAATTGTTCTTACAAACTTACCAGAAATTGTTCTTACACTCATTAGCTCAATTTAATAAACTATTGTTATTTGCATTTGCTCTGTGCCATGCATAGTCCTGACTGCTACTGGATATACATAGACTAGACAAGTCAGCCTAGACAGGGGCACTAAAGTCTAGGCAACTGGCATCTCTTCCTATCTTTATCTGAATTGTAATTTTCCCAATAACTTGTTTAATTTTTAAAATCTCTATGGTGAGATGAGACTCCATAACGGCAAGAACCTTTTCTGTCTTGTTTATTAGCAAGATAACACCAGCACAGTGATTGCCACATGATTGGTGTTCAAAAAATGTTTGCTGAATGGATGAACTAGTAGATGACCAAATTATTATATTTCAAAGTAGAGTAATATAACTATTATGAAACAAATACCCATAAAGCACTGGGATTCAAAGACAAGCATCTTGTATTTTAGGGTGGGCGTTAGTGAATGTGTCATTTAAGATATCCACTAAAAGTTTGTATCCCATGTACAGAGACTTGATCAGCTTGAGATAACCCCTCTCCATCCCAATACATTCTAAAACTATGGTTTCACATTTTGGTCCCATCGGGTGGAGGAGAGATATACAAAAGATAATGTTTAATTATTGCCCCAACTTGCACCTACCTGCAGAGCCTGTGCAGTCATTGTCCCCGTCCTTCCTAAAACAGGGAGAGGGAGTGATCTTTGCTTGTGTTTATAGATGACAGAGCTGAAGGTATTTCAAGCCATGTGCATGAGTGCAGACCACAAGATCAATGGAGCCCTGCAGAGAGTTCCACAGGCACGGTATGAATGACTTAGTCCTTTCCTCGCCTAGGAGCTGCTGGTGGGCAATCCTTTTGCTGTTAGCATCCCACTTGTGTGTTTACTCTTGGGCAGTGTGACATTATTCCTCTAGTGTGAGCCACCCCATTCTGAATGCTTCATGCCAGCGTGCACTCCTGTTGCTACCCAGAAAATGACAGCTTTTCCGCATTGCCTCTGGTGGTGACTCACAGCATCCCTATCACTTGTGATCAATGGCTTCAGCTCCCCTTTCCTCTGTTTCTTTCACATCTGTCTCTGTTGGTTCTCCTCACACTCTTAGCTCAGCAGTCCTTGGTGGTAATAGGCTTGGCTTTGATGCCAGTTGGCTTGCAGAGTAGGAACTCAGTGCTGGTGACCCTTTCTTGTCATTTGAGGTTACACCGTCATTACTGGCAAAATAAACACAAGAGATCCTGAACTAGGATGTGACCTGGAAGTGCCATTCTGGGCAGGGCTGGCTCAGTCAAGAAATTTGGAGTGATTCCATTTGTTAGGAATTAGCAGTTCGGTACCCTGTGTATCAATGCATCTTTTGAAAGGCTCTCGTTAGCCCTGAATTGCCTGTAGGTATTCTGAATATATGCTCCTCCTCTGTTGTGTTTGCATGATATATTATCTCCTTTGGCTTTATGATGAGCAACACCATGTACACTTCACAAATAATCTATAACTGCTGATGTTCTCTTTCTGGGGATTAGCCAGTACATATTGATGGCCATGGAACTTTAGAAACTCACAACCTTATGATAGGAAAGAGCATCTGATGAATTTTCAAGAGGCGTTTCCATGTTCTTTATCATATCTTCTAATATAGTCAACTAAGGCACACTTCACTTTCTGGTGTCATTTTGACATCCAATTTAGGGGTCACACTAATTCCAAGTCAGCAACACAATACCACTGATAACCAGAGTGTCTAGTAATACTGGCTATAAACATATATAAACTTCAGCCAGTATTATAATATTTATTATTTATAAATATATTAATATAACATATTAATATATAGTTATATATAATTTATAAGCCATTTTGTATAATCGATCTATTTATATATATTTACATATGTGTTATATATATATTCTCTTTGTAAACTAAAAATCTCATTCTCCCAATGACCCCTTACTGATTAAAGCTATTTTCTTTTTTTTTTTTTTTAAGATTTTATTTATTTATTTGACACAAAGGGAGAGAGAGACCAAGCACAAGCAGGGGGAGCAACAGAGGGAGGGAGAGAAGCAGGCTCCCTGCTGAGCAGTGAGCCCGAAGTGGGACTCAATCCCAGGATCCTGGGATCATGACCCAAGCCGAAAGGCAGATGCTTAACTGACTGAGCCACCCAGGCACCCCTGATTAAAGCTATTTTCAGTCATAATAAGAAACCGGTAAGAATTATTGTTGAAAAGTGTAGTCTCTAATTTTAAAGATCAGCACGATACATTTTTCCAGAGAATCTAAAACATTCCTCAAAACTCTTTTTTCTACTTCATTTCAATAAAGTGGATGAAGTATCTAGTTGTTTGGTGCCTGACAAATGTAATTGTTTTGTCTGTTAAGATATGTTCAGCTTGGGTAAGTGTGTTAAACCCAAATGCCAACCTTTGATTTATTTCAATGAGCCATACTATCTCTTTAGTATCAAACTATTAGCATATGTAAAATTGTGAAGAAGGCTAAATACGCAGTATTTTCATTTGCTTGAAGTTTTTCCTTTAGCTTGATTTTAATGTCCTACTTACATGAGTCAGGCCTCTTTTGGTTTTAAGTCCAGGGGCTACTCATTTAATCTACCTTCACTTAACCAATTCTCTAGGTTGATAGATGCCCTCTCTGTCCCCCATAAAACGCACTAAAGCCCACAGCTTCCTAAATACAAGTGTTAGATATAAGTTCTTCTCTATCATTCTTCTGCACCTTTTTTTCTGTTAGTAAGCTGAATGCTTTGAGGAGTAGATGATGTTTGTTTCTAAACCTGTTCGTGTTTATTGTAGTATTATAATTAGGTAATTTAATTTAGTATCTGTGTCCTGATGAATGTGGGTAAAAAAGAGAGAGTAGTTGTGGGTTGAAACTAAATGAAATATTTGGGAAAACTTGGTAAGGGCAAATCATTAAAACAATATTGCTCAGACAGGGTGACGTACAAAAGTGTTGAATTACTGTATTGTACACCTGAAATTAATATAACACTGTATGTTAACAAACTAGAATTAAAATGAAAACTTAAAAAAAACAATATTGCTCAAGAATCAGGTGTGGGTAAGACAACTATGAATCCAGAAAAAAGATCTTTAAAATTTGGAAGATTTATATACCCAGATTGCTTTACATTTGGCTTAAAACTCTATTTCACCTTTAAGAAGGTTAAATTAGAAAGCATGGTCATTGTATTTTGGCTGTGGCTTGTACAAGAATAATAGTAGAAACTCCAAGTATAAGATATAAAAATAATTAGAAGTAAATATATACATTTTTGTATTTTAAGTTAAAGGGTTTAAAGTGTCCATCACCTTTATAATTTCCCACTGGAACAGCTTTTTCATTTAACCAGCTATCTCTCCTGGTTAAGCTTCTTTTGGAAAATGGATTTCTCCAGTAGCAAAAACAGACTTTGGCTTGCAGATTTACTAGATTAATGCCAGTATATCATTGAATCCAACGATGAACCACAACCCAGGAAAGGAAGGAAGCAGGAAAGCTCTGGAAAGCTCAGAAGCAGGAATTTGATTTGTGACTATTCTCACTACATCTCTGCTCACATGAGCCCTACCACATTTCAGTCTGTGTCTCTAGATTTTATTTTATTTATTTTTAGTATATTTTTAATTACTGAAGTGTAGTTGACATAGCATGTTCTATTAGTTTCAAGTGTACAACATAGTGATTCAACAATTCTATACATCACTCAATGCTCACCATGATGAGTAGTCATAATCTATCTCTAGATTTTATTTTTCAAGTTTCTGGAAAGGAGAAACTGAATCAGCTACCCTTGAATCCGTCACCTATACTGAATTAATCATTTATATTCTAGAGGAAGAGGTTGGTTTTATAGTCATGAATCAAGAAACTATTTTTGGAAAGGGAGAACCATCATGAATCATGCACCTGCCCCCAAGAAGAATGTACTACACCCTTAAAATTGATTAAGGATTAGAAAAAAATGGAAAGACATTTAGTGGTACATATAATGAGGAAGGGGAATTTTTTCCACCAGAATTCTGGGGAGCTTTTCCCAAAGCTGAAAGATGTTAGAATGCAGGATGAGGGTATAATTCCTGAAGACATGAGAGGCAGAGAGGATCACCTATAGGAAAAATGGGCCTTTGGAGGGTAGGGTAGGGAGCAAGGGTCTGGAAGGAGGAAATCAGGGGGGAGTAATATTGTGCTGAATGGCTAGGAATGAGAGAGAGAGAGAGACAGAGAGAGAGACAGAAACAGAAATAGAGATAGAGAGAGAGAGATCTTGGCATCTGTTTTGTGTATAGAGCACTGAGGAAAAAGAAGATCTAAAGGAGCTTTCAGAACATTTTTAGGATGAAGCAACGCATCAATACCTGTATCCTCCTATTTAAAAAAAAATGTGTCAACGTTATTTTTTAAGGATTTTTGATTGTTTTGGATAAGCAAAAGCAGGTCACTACAGGGCAGCTCTAATTGTTTATGCTAAAATATCTATAATGTAACACATACTGACCACACTAGTTCAGATTTAGCATTGCTTTTGGAAATCATTACTGTTCTTCTCTACTCAGAAGAGTTGTATTCAAACACATTTATACTATTCAAAGTAAAATACAGAATTAGAAACTCAGTTTCTAGTCGTTGTTTCTACAATTAATAGGTCTACAGACTAGTATTTCTAAGCCTCATTTTTTTTACTCATAAATGTGGCTGATGAATTTGAATAGCAAATCAGCTGACATGTGCAAATGTGTACAGTATAAAAGCAAAATATTATTCTAGCATGAAGTTATCAATTGCTTATTGACCATGTACTCTTATTCATTGTGAAACTTAGAATCCTAGAAAGGTAGAGATAGAATAAAACAAATGTTAGTAAATATTATCGATAAAGGGATAGTATCCATTCCGTACCTTTTACTCACTTCCCCTTTATTACTTCTTCTGGGAGATCACAAAGATCACTCATCTTTTTCTCTAGCTTCCTCAACACATTTAGATCTTCTCTAGTTTCTCCCTACACACCTCCAGACAGGATACAGCCTCTCTAGTTCTCTTCCCACACAGCCCTGAAACAAATATGCGCTGTCCTTCTCTTTTTTAGGGTTTTATCGCTAAGAGCTACCTGGAAATAAACACAAAGAACGAAAATAACACATTAGAGAAGTTACCAACTCTCAAGATACATCAGTATATTTTTGGCATATTTGGCCCTTTGTCCAAAAGGAAGTGTATGTGTGTCTAGCCCATCACAATTTCTCATTAGCTTTTAACTTTAGAAGGTCTTGGGGATGTTATTATATCCTTGGTATTTTATTTATCTCTGGGTAGGGCTTCTAAGATCTTTTTTTTTTTTAAGATTTTTATTTATTTATTTGACAGAGAGATAGAGAGCACAAGTAGGCAGAGCAGTGAGCAGAGGGAGAGGGAGAAGCAGACTCCCTGCGGAGCAGGGAGTCCGACGCGGGGCTCGATCCCAGGACCCTGAGATCATGACCTGAGCCGAAGGCAGATGCTTAACCGACTGCGCCACCCAGGTGCCCTGGGCTTCTAAGATCTTGATAAAAGTTTCCTAGTTCTTGAAGAGAAGAGCTTGATTTGAGTAATCTCCTGTTTGCTCTCCTCTCCCTGTCCCCACACCCTTTTTGTCTATGGCATAAAACTGTCTCATTATGGATGATGATCTGAGAATCCTGTTAGGACAAAACTGCGACATCCCAGTGTGCTCAGTGTCGGGCAGATCCTTTGTAAATTAAGGAAACTCCTGACAAGTACCTGCAATTTTAATATCCCTTTGTTCCTTGCAAAAAAAAAATCACCTTAGGTCATTTTCGACAGATATAATTTGGGTCTCCTGTATGTGCTGGATGAAAAGGGACATGTATGAATTAGTTTTTACTGCACTGTATATTGCAAAAAGATTATAGCTTTCCATAAACTTAACTCATAAAATGACATTCAACGTAAGTTATTTCTTTCCAGAGAGATTCCCATGGAATGCCTCTAGTTTTAAAATAGTACTCATTGTTTATTGAACTAACTTAAAAGAAATCAAAAGTGATTATGCTTATGTTTTCTTAAAGAAGAAAAAATTTAGATTTTAATCTATTCATGTTCCCTCTGTGAGAGTATGTTCCAACTGAGAAATGGGACAAAACAGGAAATACTTTATGATTTTTTATGTGAAAGGGGGACTATAACCATCACTTCTGTTTAGTTTATAATTTTTCAAGTGTTGCCAGCCTTTCATCCCCTCCTGATGGGGCACTTCTTAACTTTCATCATATACAGTTATACAAATGGGTATTAACAGAGGAAAAATTACATGAATTATTTAGGAAAGCCAAATGCTTTAAGCATTACTGTGTTTCAATTACGGCACTTAACTCATGACTGCACATGGCCGTTGCAAAAAGGCTTGCATCTTCGGAAAGCAAGAGGTTCTTTGAACGTCCTATGCTGAACAGACTGTTTCCACTGGGGCAACCGGAAGGGCCCCTTCCTGATGCTTCCACACATGCGTGCTAGAAGGCTTCTCGCTACCGACACTTGGGGTGCTCCGAAAGGTGCAGCCTCCACAATTCAGCATTATCCTTATCATCCTTTGTGTATAAAAAGCCAATAGTTACTTAATCTGGGAAAAAATGAAATATATCCTTACGCCAAAATTAAATTGAAAAAACTTTTATACGTACATAATATATGTTATTATATTATGTATGTTATATATATAGTATATACTACATATTGCAAATAAGGTGTATATTTTTCTAAAAATATTGTGTCTCTGAGTGTTGTATCTGTGAGTGGTATTTAAAGACCATTTATTAAATTCTACCATGTAATTCCTTTCGCATAATGTAAATCATTCCAGCCACAATCATTAAAGTGCTTTTAAAAAGTAAAGTTCTATATCAGTAGGCTGTATTACTATTATTACTTCTATGGTTTATTTACACCCCTATACACTGCTTTCTGCATTTTATGTATTCTTTTATTTGTGAAAATCATTGACAGCACAATGAACTTTCCAAATACCACAAACTATGCTTTTCACAAGCAGTCTAAGGGAATCATTTAGAATTTTTGAATAATAAAAAATGAAATCAATCTCTATTTGTGCAAGTTCCTAGAGTGTTATGAATGCAATGTGATCTTGGTATTTGCTTATCAAAGGAATGTACTAAAATATTGTAGAAAAGGCCATGGGGCATAGTGAACTCTATTTTATTATTTCACTGTCCTTTGACTATTAATTCCAAATTCCTCTCTCTTCTGTTGGTCTTAATGAACTTTAACAATGAGATAAAAGTCTTCAGTCTAGTGTTAACAAAAAGTGGTAGAATTTCAACATGAATGAGGCTTCATTTTATAGATGATTTTGTGGTTAATGAATAGTCTGCATTTTGATGTTTTCAGATCTTATTAAGAAAGTCTAACTCAATGAACAGTTTTCTTACTCAGTGATTATTTTCTTATGTACTCTTCTCATTCAAGTTAATTCAGTAGATATTGATTGAATTCCTATATATGCTTCTGAAGTGGTCTTTTAAAATGACTATGTCTGGTCTTTTCTTCTGTTCTTGTATTCTGTTCTTATAATACTCTGCTCAAGATGCAAAGTCCTAGTAGAGAGAATCCAGTTGGCCAGACTTAAGTGAAGAGCTGTAAAAATAAAGTTTTGGCAAGAGGAGCCAAAACTGCTTTTACGTCTTAGAGGTAAGATAAGCACCTGAATTTATCTCCCTAAGACCGCACTCATTGGGAGAAAATTTCTGCCCAAAAGTTATACAGAGTGTGGTCAACAAAGGGGGATAGATAATGACCTCTATAGTCAAGAAGATAGGGGGATATTTAGGAGGGCCTTAAATAAAGTGTGGGTTACAGATAGACAGAAAGGGAGCCAAAAGCATTTCAAGAATGAATCCATTTGAATTACTGATATCCAATCATTCATTTTCTTGTAATCTGTTGGAGAGATAGCCATGCATCAAACAATCAATCACAGAGACAGTAACATTACAAGCTATGAAGAATGTTTGGGTCCTATAAGTTAGCCACTTTGTAACATGAGTCTTGATAAAGGTTCCTAGTTTACTTTATCTTTGCCTGAATTTCACTTGGTCATTACTAGCTTTATTGTGAAATACTAACATATGTACATATGTCACCTTCCTTACAGGGGAATTAAGACTACTGTGAGTTTTATTAATGACTCTGATGCCCTCAGAGGGAGGTTCAAAGTATTGCAAATAAGAGATGTGAGAAAATGATTTTCCTCAGTTGTTTCTCAATTTGAGTTTCACTTGTGCCTTTGACTTGTTATGTGACCTTGAGCAAGTATTTTCGATGCTCTGGTTCTTCAGATGCACATGTGAATATGTAATACTTTTATCATTGATTATTTGGTAGATATTGACTGTAATAGATTATAAATTGTTTATAGAATTAAGTATTTTGCCAATTACATTCCTTACATTAAGAGAAATAAATGCATTCTGGAATTGAAAACCACAACAATTTGAGAGTTCTGTGCTATTTTAGGGAAAAAAATAACCAAACATTTCAATATGAAGTATGCATGCATAGTACAAGAATGAGGTTGAAGCTTTAATGTCCCTCCAAAATAGCTTTCAATAACCTTTTAAAACTAAACATATATTCTTAGAAATTTATGGGATGCCTTGGTGGCTCAGTTGGTTAAGCATCTGCCTTTGGGTCAGGTCGTGATCCCAGGCTCCTGGGATCGAGCCCCGCATCGGGCTCCCCGCTCAGCGGTGAGCCTGCTTCTCCCTTTCCCTCTACCTGTTGCTCCCCCTGCTTGTGCTCTCTCTTTTTCTCTGGTAAATAAATAAATAAAATCTTTAAAGAAAGAAATTTGTATAAATGCTATTTCAACTTTTCCTGGTATTTTGTAGGCCAATGAAAAGATAGCTAATTTTCCATCATCAATGATATCAGATTTCCTAGTTTAAAAATATTGAAAACAAATAAATATATAGTTCTTTCTCAATTTCTGCACCAAGAAAGCAATGATGTATACTTTTAAATAGCAGATAATGTAAGCGATGCTTATGTGACGAGCTTCGCAAACCTCCTTTTAAGTGTGTTTTAATTCAGGTATTTCTGCTTTGGGGAGAAATGATTAGTCAGAACCAGCCTTGCATAATTTGGATCAATAGCAGGTTACTTGGTTATGTGGTATGACTTGAGGGGGCAAATCCAAAAGTATCTTAGTGTCCAAAGTACCTGAAAATCTCACCAAACTTATTGAAAGACCTGGTTAAGAATTAAAACCTTATCTTGGAAAAGCAGAAAATTAATTCACTAATGCCCAGAAACATGTATGTTCTCCTCTTCCTATATCCAGTTCCATCTCCCTCTGCTCCTCCCAAAAAAGCCTCCTTCATTCTTTCCCAAACACTCCTGTAACTACCTGACTTCCATTTCTTCCTATTTTGGAATTGGCACCCCTTTTCTTTCTATTTGCTCTAATTCTATATTAGCCTTTATTAGCTATATTAAGCCTTTATAGCTTAAGTTCTGTCTTCCATAAAACCTTCATTACTAACTCAAGTTGAAAGGCACTATCCTTTTTCTGAACACATTTAAGCTTTGTGGTCTATATGGCTTCCTTAGTTTTTAAACATTTGGTTTTGCTTTGTGACATCTAATCTATTGTATGTTTAATTTTTTAATTGTTCTTTTTCCTTTTCTTTCTTTACCACCCTACCCCCCTTTTTCTTGTTCAATATATTCTTCACACACCATCCAGAATGATCCTTCTAAATACCACTCGCCTGTTTAAAATCCATTGCACAACCAATTATGTCTAAATTCCTTACCTTGACTTATGAAGCCACATGGGTCTTTCAAATCATATAATACATTGAGCTCTTTCCTGCCTCAGGGCCATTGCCAATACCATCTTTTCTGCCAAGAATTCTCTCTGCCCATCTTTTTTCCTTTTTTTTTTTAAAGATTTTATTTGTTTATTTGACAGAGAGAGACACAGCGAGAGAGGGAACACAAGCAGGGGGAGTGGGAGAGGGAGAACCAGGCTTCCCGCCAAGCAGGGGGCCCGATGCGGGGCTCGATCCCAGGACCCCGGGATCATGACCTGAGCCGAAGGCAGACGCTTAACCACTGAGCCACCCAGGCGCCCCCCCCCCCCTTTTTTTTTTATGTGGTTAGCTACTTCTCATTCTTTAGAGCTCCATCTATGTGTTACTTCCTTTCAAGTCTTGCTCTATGTCAACAAAACATGATTCTCTCGGGGTTCTCTTTTATTTTAAGGTCATATTCCTTTCTTTCATCTCTATCCTGATATTTCCATTTATCCCTCATAATTTACTCTTCACCGTTCTCCACCGCTCTCTGCCCTGGAGACTTGCTTTGTGATCTGCATCATTGGCCTTCCTGCTCTCTGGGTTTGGGTTGGGTTTGGCCAATGAGAGCTGAGACTCCGATAGTAGGGAGTGGGGGCTACATAGCCCCTCCCCTGGCTCCCTCCTTTCCAGGCCATGCAGTGTTGGTTGTTTCTTGTGAAGTAGATTTTGTATATTTCCATCTTACAGATAAAGAAGGAACCCGGAATGGTTAAGGGATTTACACAATTACACAGCGACAAGTAGTAGTGTCAGGGTTTAAATTTAAGCATTTTCTCTGCATCACTCTGCCTCATTTAATGATCAAAACAATTACTTTGTCCAACTTTTATTTCTTACTCCAGTTGAAAGCACAAGTCTGAGCTTTGTTTCTCCATCTCTTTGCCTCTAAAATCACTCTCTTTGACTTATGTTCACAACAGGGGGTTGGGGGAAAAGTCATCATAGTATTTATACCCATCTGTGTTGACCTGTAGAATCCCTGCAGAATTTATCAAATGTGTTTAAAATCATCTAGACCTGTAACAGATAACAAGTGATTAAATTAAAAAAAAAAACAACAACAAAAACCAAGAATAACCACCTTGAAATGTATCTTGAAGACAAGTATAGTAATAGCTTACTTTTAAGAATTACTTGAACTTAATTTCTAGGTTAAGCAAAAATAAAATTGCTTGAGATTTTACAATATTGAGCTCCATATATTGTCTACCACAACAATGTTAATCAAACTTGTAATGAGAGAAGATTTTTGAAATCATCACGTGAGAAACCCTTTGGAATTTCTATATGAGATTTTGTTAACAGGAAAAAGTTTGCTACTTGGATTTTATTGAGAGAACATATGCAAGAGCTGGTATGTAAACTCGAGCAGAATGCAAAATTCTTACAGGTTTTACCTATTTGAAATAGGCTTGCAGGGAATAATTGTTTAAACCTTTAAAGTTGGAACTTATTACATATTTTGCTAAAGCATTGTATGTCCAATACCTCACTCTTCCCTTAAATATGAAGAGCTGTATGAAAAGGTTTTTTATTCTCTTAAGGAGATCCATTAATCTCCTTAACCATAGGAAAGGCAAAAAACATGAAGGATAAGAATGAACCTTAATGTAAATACAGATAAATATGGCGACAGCTGTAGCTGAATAGTTACAGAATTGGCTTGAGAAACAAAATCTCTGTAGTAGACACACACACACACACACACACACATACACAGACACACACTTTGGATTTATTTATGAAACAGCGTCTTCTAAACACAGAACCTTGCATTGCAGAAAAGGCAATTAAATAGAACAGCATGAGGTTGTCAATCACTTCAACAACTAACAAAAGCATCTACTATCAAAGCAAATAATGTAAATGTGCAAAAAGGTACCTTGCTATCAAAGCAAATAATGTAAACATGCAAAGGCAAAGAATTCTCTATATCAGATGTCACCATTTTAATGTTTACTGTTTTTGTGAATGTTTTTGTATATGTTTGATACTATATCAGTTGTTCTGAAATTTTATATAGAATTGGCTATTATCACTTCTTAGAGGATTTGGTCACCCTGTGAAGCTTTTGAAAGAGGCTGGGACTTTCTTTCTTTTTTTGTTGCTAGTGTTGTACAAATAAATGGACAGTCACAGCTTATCATCACTTAAAGATGCATGTGCATGCTGCAGTTTACTGAAACATGATTGGCTGCTACATAAATCAATCTGATAGAGATCGGTTCCATGACGAAGAGATAAATCATTAGCCAGAGCTTTTGGGATGTAATTCATTTTAGATAGTTATTATTGATGATTTAATTTTAGCAGTACATGTACATGTCTAGGTCATAATTTTATATAAAATGTTAATGCAGAAAGATACATTAATTTTAAAAGTGAGTATAAAGAAACCAATTGGAAGTTTACATGCAAAACATGTTAATGAAATGGCAGGCTTGAGAAGTCTCAAGTTCTTTTTATTGCGTAAGCTAGAATGGAGCATATTTCTCAGGAAATTTCTTAAATGTTTTCTTAAGACATGGCAGGATAAAGAAGTGTCCCCAAACTTCATTTGACTTATCACACCCAGATGACTGATGCTGAACATTTTGGATTTACATCTTCTGCATCTTGGCCTCCATTCCTACTGTTCTTTGTGCCCTGAGACCCACTACTTCTATTCATTTCAGTTCAACAACATTTAGTGTTCGTCCCCGCAAGGAAAGATCTTGTGCTCTGAAATGTACTGTTTGTTTTCTATCATGTGGATAAGTAGGGAATGAGTCATGTGTTTAGTGGTGCTGACGTCCGTAGCTCCAGGTGGCAGTACCACAAGACTGGTAAATTCGTGTTGAGAGGTGGACCAGCTAGACGGTGCCCAGGGCTCCTGTCTCTAAGGGACATCACTGGGAAATTAACAAGATGGAAGAATTCAATTTATTGGAAAATTTCCAAGAAAAGTTATATACTGTTGGGAGAAATACTTTGGAAGGCTACTTGGGGTGGGGATGAGCTGGTCAAATAATAATAGCTAGCTAGTCACCAGAATATCTTCTCAGAAATGTCTTTGATTTACTGAGTGAAGTATTCAAATTTGGGTCAGTGGTTTAAGCTGCCACCAATAGGAATCTTCTTTCTTAATCTTTCCGTCATGAGGTCCTTTTTTTTTTTTTTTAAGATGTATTTATTTATTTGAGAGAGAGGGAGAAAGAGACAGAGTCGGGGGGGAGGGGCAGAGGGAGAAGGACAAGCAGACTCCCCGCTGAGTGCAGAGGCCAACACGGGGCTTGATCCCAGGACCATGAGATCATGACCTGAGCTGCAGGCAGACCCTTAGCTGACTGAGCCATCCAGGTGCCCCATGAGGTCCTGTTTTGAATCAATGTGAACAAATATTTTAACTACATTAGTTTGCAGGGGCACCAGATTATTGCCCTGCCCAAATGCCTGATTTAAGTCCTTGGAGAAGAGGGTGGGTGAAATCACAATGGCAGACCTCAGAGAGGTGTTTATGTCATGTCTCTGGTCTTTGCTCCTGGCTAGCCCAGAGTTAGTCTTCTTGGATTTTCTAATCATTCTCCAGCCTTTAACAAGAAAGTCCATTTCACTGAGGAGATACAGTATATTAAAAATCCTACTCTGAGATCAGCTTTGCAGTTTTTCTTTTCCATCTCCTGCCTCCCCCTACACAATCCCTCTAGTCTTCACTTTTCCACCAAAAGTGTCAGCGTCTTGTCTAATTCCTAACAGTTCCTCTGTCAGTCTATACAGTCTAAAATCTGAACTGATTAACCTGTCAGCCTCCAGGATCCAGTTCTTGCCTTCTCCTTTTATGCTTGAGACTCTGCTGTACCCTTATATCTTTTGATTCTGAGTGATCTCAAGCCACCAGGACTTCTCCTTAAATCACACTGGGTGCTTCATTTTAGTTGCTAACTCCCTGGTGGAAAAGGGTACCCGGGTGGATGCCAATATTTAATTGAAAATGAACGAGTAGAATCCGGAAACATCCTGCCTTTTAAACACACAACTCCCTGCCCCCGCTTCTTGATTTAAATAAATAAAATAAGACAAAGCAAAGATTTTATTCTGAGAAAGTTTGAGCCATTGGAAAGAAAGAGAATCTTCAGAGAGAAGCTGGCATATATGATAATATAAAGGATTATATTCTTTGAAGATCACATCAGGTTTCCTTTTAGGAAAATAAATATTCCCCTCTGGCAATCACAGAGGATCTGAGGGTCTTGATTCCAGATGAGAGAGAAGTAAGTTAGCCATAGCAACATGAAGGAAGAAGGGTGTGTGTGTGTGTGTGTGTTTGAGTGTGAGTGTGTTTGTGTGTAAAAGAGACTTTAGTAGGGAATCCCTGTGGAGGTATACACATTCTGGAGGAGTCACACAAATCTAGTATCCTGTCCTATTTCTTTTCTTTCTTTTTATTTTTCCCTTGTGATTTCTTTCCTTCTGTTATCCCTAAGCCTTCAACGAAGTTTTGCTAAATATCTCAGCTTGCTATTGGCTGTGCTCCAGGGAAAAAATGAGATAAGCCCATGTCCACACTTGGCACAAAATGGCACGAGGGGTGAAGAAATGGCAGAAGTCAGAGTCCGGCAGCAAGAGCTTGCAGGCAGAAGGGTGTGGCAGCAGACAGAGACAGATGGCTGGCTGAGGGGGAAAGTGACAACCAGCACACATTCTTGAACATAAAAGCAATCTCGGGGATTCTCAGAGTTACTAGGGCACAAGAAATCGCTAAAAGACCAAAGTCCCTCAGGGTGGGGTCTCCGAGTATTGTTGTAGAGTCATTAAAGGGAAGGGTGACCCCTGGAGGCCAGAGCAGCCTACAGCGCGGACTTGCTCAATTCACCAATTCCTTCAAGATGCATTCCTTGATAAATAATAAAAATTGCCCACCCTGCCCGAAATGCCAGCTAAGCATTTTGAAAAATGCATTATTTTATTAGACCTCCTTATTGAATTAATGTACAGTTAGGGCTAAAGGAATAAATGCGGACTTAGCAGTGTTCACCCTCCCAGGCACCACCTGCTCCTTGATTATCCTGAGCCAGAGATTCAAGTATCCTTCCTCTTCCTGAAGAAACCACAAAACATTCCCAATGGCGTGAGTGTCCTCTCACCTCCTTCTGACCCTCATCCACCACCACAATGAGGTCTCTTTGCTTGTTCAGGGCCTTATAACTGGCAGTGCTTTTGCTAGAGTTAAATGTTTTCTTCTCGCAGTCTAGTCGATAAACTTCTCAATGAGATTTGAGTGTATTATAAACTTTGGTGTTACTGGCAAGCCTGTTGGTGGGGAGGTCTGTGTGCAGTGGAGACATGTTCTTTACTGAAACCGCGTAGCCAGAAAGCTGTGTTTGCAGCTTGATCCTGAGAGTGTTGGGATCTGATGGGCTCATGCTGAAACAAAGGAGTCTGCCTAGCTCTAGTGAGGGAAGAACTATAGCCAGGCCTGACGGATTATCTTTGAACCTTGTACAAATATGCTAGTCTCTTCTCAAATAACACTTTCAATTTTGCCAGTTCAGAGATAGCTTTTGTCTCCTTAAGCACAAGTTATGATCCCCCACACTGCTTCACAAGTTACCTTTGGATCAAAAGTAGATTTGTTCTAGAGCTTGACTACTGAAAAGGTCTACTTCCTCTCTTTATCCTAATTTATAACTTCGAATAAATAATATAATGTATCATACAATTCCTAATGGAAAATATTTTTCTAAAGGGCAAAACACAAGAATTATTTGATTAGTGTTTGATTCAAGGTGGCAAGTGTCAGAAGTGAAATACATTGAGATTATTTTAAATCTATAATTTTATTTGTAAAATTTTGGTTAATACAACTGCCTAGGCACCAAATGTAGTGATGATATTCCCAGAGTTCAAAAATCAGAGCAAGAAGTTGTCATTTATGGTTATCTGACTTTATGGAAGTCTCTATGAATGCTACAAACTTTTTCCAAGTGATGTTTTACAGAATTACTTTTAAAAACCCCAGAGGGTAAATAGTATTCTCAGAATAAACAGAAAAATGCTGACCTTGTCAGATTTAGCTGCTGAAAGCCAAGCTGTTTTAAGACTTGGAGGATCAAGGGTCGTGGTTATAAACAACACAGATTAAAAAAAAAAAAAAAAGGAAGAAAGTAAGAACGCTAAAAGGAAAAAAAAAAGTATAGTGGGCCGCACCATGAATATAAATAATAAATATGTTGACCTTGACAAGAAGGATATGAGATATATTTATGTAAAAATACGGCAAAGGAAAAACAACCCCCCCCCCAAAGCCCCTCAAACCCTGAGGCCCAAAACTACTTGAAAAAATGTTTTTTAGAGCATATTTAAAGCCGGAAATGAGTCACTTTAACTTCATCTGTTTTTGGTTTCAGAAGGGGAGAAAGGTCAAAGCTTCTTTGTTTTAAGTAAGCTGGTCATTACTTCTGAAGTGTAACATGATAGCGTTCAGGAGCCTTAATGAAACAGGCATTTCCCAGACACCCAGAGCGGCAGGGGAGTTCTCTGCAGTGGCCGGCAAGCAGTGGGCTTTCAGAAGGTGTCTTCCACAAAGGCAAGGCGGAGTATGACCCTTTCTTGACTTTGGTATCTGGATGGGTGTCTGTGGTCGCTTCTGTGGAGAGTAGGAGGCCCAGACCAGCCACTCGTTTCTGCAGTTTCATACATTCTGACACATTGTAGCCCCATAACCAAATTCTTCCAGTTCTATTCAGCGTAAGAACTACACACAGAGCTTTGCATTTTATATGCTGCCCCCAATACAAGCGATGTTTTTTGTGAAGCCTAGACAAAGAAACAAGATAGGAGACAATTCTCATTGCTGAGAACACAAGCGCGAACTTCTAAAAAATTCAACATTCTTAAACCTACTAGATTTCAGCAACCTTCCAAAGGGAATGTTCAAGTATAATCTGTCTAAAACAGTAGTGAGGCTGAAGCTGATGGAGGAGGAGACGGATTTTAAGAAGTAAGCCCAGACCCTGCTCTGAGCCTTTAGAAGCCCAAACAAACTGCTGTCTTCAGCAGGAAAGATAGTGTGTATCCCTTTCTATGTCTTTACCAGATTTGTCAAGGTGAGGAGGTCTAGACCCCAGGAAGAAGGAGTTTTGAAGCACAGAAACAAAACTTGTAAATGTAGTTGGACGCTGAGGATTTACTAGCCTGTAACAGCACAGAAACAGGGGGGTGGCTGGCCTACCCTTTGCTGCCCCCCTCTACTCTAGCTGGAACGTGCTGTTTCACATGGACCTCTGGACTATAGGCTGGTTGTTCCTGACTTTGACTTGGCAACCCCTTTCAGGCCTGCTGTATTCCTGACCTTGTTTCCTATGAGCAATATATTCACTCTGGGTCATCACTACCAAGCCTGTCACCATTTTGCTTAATGGTTGGAGTTTGATGTTTTTGACCTTGGATTGAACCCAGTAATGAATAACTTCTCTATACTGGCTCAGCAGCTGAATTATCAGTGCCTTTTCCCTGGCAATATGCATGTTTTCAATGATTACAAATGCAGCCTCCAAGTAAGAAAAAGGGGGTGATATTTACATGGGCTGGTCAGATTCTGGAGCTGGAGATATTCCAGCATAGATGCATGTTCATAGAAATGCTCCAAACTGTCTCGTGTTAGGACAGAACCTATCCAATGTCTGGTATGACCTGCTCCTTTCTCTTCACCCATTTAAAAAGGCTGAGAGATGTTTCCCAACCATGCAACTCGTTATAGTTTCTTAAGATTTTTCATTTATATTATCCCACCAAATTCACCAAGACCTTGAAAACTTAGTAGCGGGACAAAGTTACACCACTAGCAGATGGGAGGTCTGAAACAAAAATCCATGTCCTATTTTTTCCAATACGGGCCATCTTTCTACCACTCTCTACCTCTCTTCTGCTATTGTTATAAAAATAGTAAACCCACAGTTGCAGAGTTCTGGAGCTGTATGAAATCTTAAATACTGTCTACTTTGTTATTATTATTGTTATCATCATAATTATTATTCTTACAAAAGAGAAAATTTGGCTCTGAAGAAAAGAAGTGGCTTACACAGAGTTATTAGTAGAAACCACTACATCTTCTGATTTCAAATCATACATACACACACACAAGAAAAGAAAAAGAAGAGTGGTTGAGATAGACTAATAAGGCTTAGGAGACAGTTATAAGGAAATACTCAATTTGTAGTAGAAAAATTTAGTAAGGCTAGCTTCTGGTATGAAGAACTTCAAAATAATTAGTTTGATTTTTCTTACTACAGAAAATATGAACAAAGGCTAAGGTTTTTTTTTTTTTTAAGATTTATTTATTTATTTGAGAGAGAGCGAGAGAGCACAAGCACCTGTGGGAGGGGCAAAGAGAGAGGGAGAGAGAAACCCAAAGAGACTCCACACTGAGCATGGAGACTGATGCGGGGCTCAATCTCACGACCCTGAAATCATGATCTGAACTGAAACCAAGAGTCAGATGCTTAACTAACTGCACCACACAGGTGCCCCGCAAAGGCTAAGTTTTTAATCAATTTTTTAAAAGTTTATTTCTTATAGTTCCTTTCTTTATTGAATATCTCTTGACCCATAAGACATCATTGGTGATATAAATATGACCAGACATAGAAACTATTCTCAGAGGACTCTTTGTGTCATAGGGGATTGTGGCAGCTTTAAACCATGGCTGCAAATTCTTTGACACTCCTCCTATCAAAATTTGGGATCGTTGACCACTTCCCATGAATCTAGGTGGGCTGGTGACTGTTTCAACCAATAATGGTGATGCCACAAGACTTCTTAGCCCTATGGGGTCATGCACTTGATGACCTCAGTTGACATGTAAGAAGCCCAGCAATCACCATGAGGCCACCATGCAGGAGAGACAACATGCATACTCCACATGTAGGCACTGGCATGCCTGTTAACAGTCCCAGCTGAGCCCAATCTTTCCATCAGCCTCACCAAAGCACCAGAATGTGAGCAAAGTCATCTTTGACCCTCCATACCTCCATAGCAGCTGAATACCACAGAGTGACTGTCCACATCCCATGCAATAGAACCACCTGGCCAAACCCTGTCCAAATTCTTGACCCAGAGAAATCACAAGACATGGTAAGATGGTTGTTTTAAGTTACTAAGTTTTGGTGTTTATTATAATGCAATAAATAACCAGAACAAGGATATAATAAATAAGTTTTAAGCAATTCAGAAACAATAGAAGGCATTATCCTGATCTCTACAAGTTTACAATTCATTTGGCCTAAGGGGTAAGGATCACTCATGAAGCAATTAGATCAATAAAAACCAGAAAAGTCAAGGAAGTGTTAGGAAAAAGTTAGAATTGAATGGATCTTGGAGAGACGACATAATTTATTGAGGGGGCAGCTCAAGAGAGGACACCACAGTGATATTTAGTGAGTGTTAAAACTGGTATTAAAAAACTAATACTAACTGGTGCTAGTAGCAGAAACAATAATCACCATTAATTTAGTGCTTCTTATGAGCCAAGAGCTCTACAAAGTCTTTTCTATTTTATTTCACTTTATCTTTTAATGAACTTTCAGGATACTTATCCTTATACCTTTGTACCTGAAAGAGATAGAACAGTTTGCCCAAAGTGACACAGATAGCGTGTGGTGGGACCATGGCTCCAATGGATTATTATGTTTGACTCTGAAGGCCGTACCTTAATGTTTGTTCTACACTGTTCCTCCGAAATCACTTTCACTAAAGTGAGAAATATAATGGTATTTTACCTGTAGCATATTCACAAAATTCAAATTAATTTCTTTAGCTTTCTAGAGCTTTAGTAAGTAAATCAAAGATGGTATGTATTTAACTCCTCTTGAGTCCACAATATATATCTAGTGATTAAGATTATTTTATCAATATTTTTGAAAAATCATACAAAATGTGATCTTTGAAAAATAGAACCTTAGAAAGTTTCCAATATTTTAGTATCATCTCTTTTCCAATAGCCTCTTTTTAGCTTAAAAATCTTTTTTTTTTTTTTTCCCAACTGAGACATACCAACATGTGTACAAGGTACCTTTGGGGGATTTTCTTCTCAAGTACTCAGAAAATACCCTCTGTTGTGTAGTTCAAGGCAGGATTAGTTATTTCACTGAAGGTATTTTAACCCCTATAAACTGTTAAACAAGTCTGAAATATGATGAGGAAACTCGAGCTTTAACACACTAAAATAAATGAATAATCAAAATCATATTCTTAGATGTGACTAAAAGAAAACACATGTGAAAAGGTGAGAAGATCTGCAGAAAGATAGGGTTTAAGTGATCATCTGGTATAGAAAGGGTATGAGTAGATTGGGTAGTGTTTTTCCCTATGATTTAAGTTGTCATTAAAAACAGACTCGATCCTGAAGTGAAAAATACAAGCTTTAAATCATCTACTCTGAATATCTCCAAAAGTAGAAACCTCATCTCTTAAAAGGAAAAAGTAAAGCAACACAATGTGCCCACCAAAGAAGGCAACACTGTGTGAGCAGCAATGTTCTTGTGCATCTTTGTTCCAAGATGGCGTAAAGTGTATGGTATTGCTAGTGAGAAACATCCCATGAATAGGTGACACTTATCCAAAAATGAAGAGCTTACAACATAGCCACCATAGGAGTGTTTCAAAAGCAGAAATTTGTCACACACACACACACACACAATGCCAATGGTCTGTTTCTCATTAAATGATTGAATTGAGATTATTTGAAAATAGAGTAAATGTGTGTCTAAAGAAGTAAAATGGCTGTAGATGTGTTATTGTTTTACAACCTGTATATTATAAACATTTTCCTGTCATTATTTGTTCTGTTATATAGAAATACCAAAATTTACTAATTTTAATCCCCTATAGTTGGACATCAGATTGTTTTCTTGTCTTTCATTAGTACAAAGAACTTACTTAAATACAAGCTTTTTGCAGATTCATAATAAGTTTCTTAAAACAAATTCTTACAAATGGACTTACTAGGTCGAAGAGTACACATGTTTTCCTGGCATTTCTTCATATGACCAATTTGCCCTAGAGGACAGTTGTGCCAGTTTATGCTCCCGTAGCCTGGGAGAATGCTTCTTCGTTTTTACTGAGGATAGCAATCTAAGGTTTTTTCCAACGTGAAAAAATCCCATTTTTACGATGTGTGAATTTACTAAATCTCTTTATTCCATATGTTGTCTTCTACATTTTTTTCAGATGTATTAGTTTTTCAACCATCAATTATATCAATATATTCCTTATGGGTTCTTACTTTGTTGCTATGATGTCAGCGAATCACCTATAATTTCTCCTAGATTTTTATGGTTTAACTTAGAACGAACATTTTTAATTCCTACCTAGAATTCATTTTGATGTCTAGTGTGAGGGAAAAAAATGTCTTTCTACTTTTAAAAATGTACATATATTAAAATCTACACATCCAAATGTAATTTTTCTCAAATATTTTTATCTTAGGAAGCCAACCACATAGTCCAATGATACTCTGAACATATTTGTAACTTTTATCTAAAATTGTCTTCAATGCCAGTAGAAACTTATAAAGCCACATAAACACACCACTCTGGGATTTATAAGCATGCTTTGATTTTGATTAGAAGTGGAACAACGCAGCTTGATCACTCATTTCATATAGCAAGCTTGACTTTGATTGGCTTTTTGCTCTCTCTAAAAATAAAATCTGACCTCAATTGGTGAAGATTCACCATCACTAAGGATATTTCAAAGGATTTGTACCAGAGGTAGCCAAAAATTCCCAAAAGAGGATTTCAAAAAATATTCTTAGCGGTGGACTAAGTGTCCTCCTAAAGGAACTAGTCAATTTGAAATGGGCAACACTAATTTTGTTGTATATATTCTGGTTTGGATCTTAAATTTTGGTTTTATTATTTAATAATTGTACTGCTTTTATTTTTTCTAAGAACCAACTTGCTAAGTGACCAGTCTTATACATTAAATATCTCCTGTGTGATTTCAAAATACCCATGTTACTTGTGGGAAAAACCATTTATATCAAAGGAAGACCGGGTGTGTGTGTGTGTGTGTGTGTGTGTGTTTATATGTTTTATACAGACTAATTCTAGGACATATAGAGCCTAGCATCTCATAGATAGATATAGGATTATAAACAACATTCTCGTTAAACACGTATTCTTTTTCTGGTAGATTTAGTAATGAGAAGCACAGTAAACTAAGAACGTATTTATATATTATGCTAATTAATAAAAATATACGTTCTAATAACACTCTTTTTTGGACAGAAAGTTTACTTACAGAAATACCAAAGAAAGCATAAGGATATATTCTAAGAAGTCAAGAAGAGCAAGAAGTTTTATTTAGAGGTGGCAAACTAGTGGGCCTAAATTCTTCCCATTCACTTAAATTTTTTTTCTGTCTTCAAATTGTTCATTTGTTTTCAAAATGTAAATGCCTTTGGGTGATTCCTGTCCCCTGAAGCTACCACAGGCTCTTCCCACTCCTGAGCTCCAAGGTATTTGAATTTGTAATCCCCAAATTGGAATTTTTCAAACACATTCAGCACCAGTTAAATAAATAAAACCCTATACACTTGCGAATTATTGTTATTCTTTTGAGAAAAGGCTATGATTAGAAAAAAAAAAAGTAGAGTAGGGGATTTATCCTTCAGCTATGAGAGGAAGAGTAATGGAATGCTTTATTGAATTCTTTACCTTTGGAGCTCAGTAACCACGTGACCTCTAACCTCTCAATTCTTACTTGGAAGTTCAAGGAGAGCTCATGCTTTGGGGTCAATTTTTTCTTTGGTCAGGGAAGTTCAAGAAGCACCAAGCCAAGAGTACAAATGGAAGTCCCCTGGCCATTTCCTCTCTCTTTTCACTTCCAGTTTCATTCTGTACCTTGAGGAGGACTTGTGTGCACATGGGTGGGCATTAAAGCCACATGTCCAGCTCTAAGTTCTGTCCATCTTCCCTTTTTCCCCAGAGATACCTTATAGCCTCATGGTGCCCACACAGCTGATGCTGTTAGTTACTGAGAAAATGGACAAGGAAAGGGCCTATTCAGGTCCTAGAAGCAGTCTCAGGGTCATTTGAGCAGAGTTTAGAAGGTTGGGTGCAGGCTTCAGATGGGCGTGTCTTTTAGCATAGTGTACTCCTTGCTCCATAGGAAGTAGCATGGCTGGAAGAAGGCTCCAGAAGAATTCTCTGAAGTACAGGAATTGGAGTGGGGGAGTTTTTTTGCCGTAGTCCAAGGGTGAGAACTATTTCTTGGGACTAGAATCTTGGTGATTTATCTAGTCTTGGTTCCCAAACCAGCACTTTCAGTCTGCTATGTCCTTCCCAAAGACCACAGTTTTGCCTGGGACTCTGATCTATAAGATAGTGTCTCTACATCCTTCTGCTGATGACTTGGATTTCTGCCTAATGTTTGCTCCAGTCTCCTTGAGCATCTTATTAATCCAGAGAGTTGAAATCTCCACTCACCATCTTTTTAAAAAATGTGTTATTGAAATATGGTTGACGTACAGTGTTGTTAGTTTTAGTTGTACAATATAGTGATTCAACAATTTTATACATTATTCAATACTCACCATGATAAGTGTCACCATCTGTCACCCTACATGGTTATTAAAATATTAGTGACAACATTCCCTACGCTGTACTTGCAATCCCTATGACTTATTTATTTTATAATTGGAAGTTTGTTTGGAATGGTCTTTGTGCTGACTGCTGGTCTTAACTTGCACCATAGCCTACCTCTGGCTCCTTCTGATTACCTACTGTGCTCTAGTAGGCTTGCCTTCTAGTCTCATTGTCTTACCTGATCTGGAATCTATAGAAGAGATGCTAACAAACACACTTGTCCTGGGCAGGATGGCCGCAGGCTTGTGGAGAAGTCAGAAAACAGTAGCAACCGGGCACCCAGGAACCAGCATCTGACAGCCCCCTCTGAACCCATTCTTGCCAAGTGGTTAAGAGGCCATTTCAAGGAGGGCCTTATGTTCTTTCAGAACATATGTAAATTATCCTAAGAGGAGTCAAGTAGATTTGCCTTTAGTGTAGGCCCTACCTTGTAGAAGCAGTCTAGCCTTTCTTCTTGCAAATGCCTGAAATTGCTTTAACAGGAATACACTCTTTCATTCCATAATTAGAGACAAAAGGCTTAAAATACACAAGCCTGACTACGGTTAGGCATTTACAGAATCTCATTCACACTCAAGTGTCATCAGTCAATCAATCAGTTAACATCTATAGACGGCAGATATTAGATCTCTTCCTTTTTGATGAGTGAGTGTGGTGGGGAAGATAGTAGAAAGAAACTTAGAAAACTCAATGCTTCTGCAGTGTGGATGGGATTACGATTGAGATGGGGAAAGAAGAACATAAACAGAAGGTTGGGAACCTAGAAGACAGCATTGTATATTTCATGGATTCAATCACCTTCTCATTGCCAGACCGAATGTACAGTTCAGTCTCAATTGAGTTCCACTGGAATTGGATTCAAAGAATATAATCTACAGATGATTAATCAGTGATGTGATTATGTTTGAAGAACAGGGTATTATACTACAGATTCTGTAGGGAAGAGACAATAGCTATCTTCAATTTACATTTTAACACCTGAATGCAGATACGAAGCAGCTTCTCATGTTGTGTGGAGTCCTAGGGTAAGTCACAAATTGAAGCATGGGATGGTGACTATTGTACAAAGCTATCCTCAAAGATGGATAATAATAAATTAATATAGCAGGAAATGGAATATGGCTTTTGCACAGGAAACCAAGCAGAGCCACATGCTTAAAATGCTTACTTTGGAACATGCAAACAAGTTTGATGTCAATCTGCTTTTCAGGATTTCTCAGCTTAAAGGATTTCGTTTTTCCTGAAGAAAAACAAACTAGAAGGCTCAGATTAGTAACAGGCCAGACTCCTGATAGGATGCTGGCGGGGTGGGGGGAGCAACATTTTTGCCACAAGATGCCTTGCTCGTAGAAGCTAACACTAGAGTTATGGTGGGTGTTAGGAAATTCTTAAAAATAAATAGCAATTAATTCATTAACTAATTCAGTCACTAATTATACAAACATTTATTGAGTGTCAGTGAGAGGTAGAGTATAAGATACCATGGTTTATTTTGAAGAAGATACAAATATTACCCATACAAAGGCTTGGACTTTTTGGTATCTATCAATGGAAACCAGCTGAAGATAACATTGAATCCAGGGGAGACTTATAAGGCAATACGGCATTCTAAGCAAGAGAGTATACCAAACCTCAGGAAGGGATGCTTCAAGGGGCCACAGAACTGATGCCTTTATTATCACTGCGGCCATGACTATTGTCTCAGTGCCTCGCACACGATTAATAGTGCTTGATTAACAGTTGTAGAAGATACTCGATTGACAGTTGTAAAATAAAGTAAGGGCTGAACCAAGAACAGAAAAGTCTGTAGCAGGAAACCCAGAAAGTGGTCAATTTCCTTGTGTCATGTCTTTGCCTTTCCATTTGCATTCTTTCTGCTCACTTAGAGAATATTGTTGTCTACCACCCTGGAGTTTAGATTTTACAATCTGGGTTATACTTCTTAACTGTATGTGATTCTAATTGGCTCAAAATAGATCTTCAGTCCCAAGAGGTGGCTTTGCCCTCAGGGCCAGGAATGAGATTATGTGGAAAAAACATGACTGTGGGGGGCACGCCTAAATAGAACAGTTCTGAGTGATGTTTATTACAGACTTGGTAAATAACCAAGCTAAAACTGGATCCTGCAGTATTAGGGCCTTTGGATATGTACATAAATGTAGATTGTTTCTCCGTGTTCTACACTTGAAGCGTCTTTATTCAGTCTCCCTGCAGACATGCTATGTACAGCTATGTTTTCAAATTGCCCTTATAAGTTTGATTCCCAAATCATATTTTTTGCATAGAGCTCTTTCCTGACCTTCAGATCCACACATCCATCTTCTTACTTATTTTTCCATTCACGTCTTTTAGACACCTCACTTTTGACATGCTCAAAACTGAAATCATCTTCCTTTCCAAATTTGTCCCTCTTCCACTAGTCTTTAATCTGTAAAAGTGAATATATGTTTTTCAAATACACAGTAAGGGCCATGGTGAATGTTGGCAAATCAGTTTCATTAGAGGCAAAAATATGGATACAAAAAGGACATCTTGGAATTTGGAATAGAAAATTAAAATCTGAAAACTGCCAGCAATATCACGCATTAATAAAATGTGTGCCCACACATAGTCTGAAAACAACATGTAATTTGGGAATTCAAATCAATTTATTTGGCCTTTGGAGGAAGATGGTACTAGAGTGACTACACATCCCAGTTTTCCTGAACAGTTAAAATTTATTCTTGTTGGCCCAGGATCCTGTCTAGTTTTATATTTGTTTCCAATGTTTTATTTTTAATGGAATATTATTAATAGTTGAATTGAATTAGTCTTACATGAGCTCAGTAGAATTCCACTAGCTTCTACCATGGGCTCATCCAGAATGTGTAGTATTATGCAAGGTGAACAGAGTTTTCATTCTCTCACCAGTGAGAAACCCTTTCTCTCTTCCTAGGTTTTCCAGATGCAGTGTGGCTAACCTCCCACTTCATCTGAAGCAGCTCATTCCATGTGGTGTCCATGTGGTAATGAGAGGGGTGTTCTACTCTGATGCCCCAATGGTATTCTGTGTACTAACCAGCTGTGCCAGGGTCCATACAGTGGTCTGTGAGCTGCTAGAGTCATCCATCCATGGAGTCGATGGGAAAATGGGAAATTATAAATTGTGTATACTTGAAACATAAGCAGGTAATAAAGGCTGAACATAGCCTGCCACGGGAAACAGAAATAAGAATTAAAATACTCTTGTTAAAGTGATTTTGGCATTTATTGTATGGTGCAAATCTATAACTATTTTTATTTTTGGTAATACTTTTATATTTTGCAATACACTTCCTTTTAAGCAAAAAATTAAACCAAAAAGCAAAAGTGCATGTTTGTTGAACAACTGAATATTGGTTTATCATGTCTCAAGATATTTTGATGTTGACTATATAACTTGCACAAAAGGTTAGCTGACATTTACTATCCAGTATCCTCAGGGGACATAACTGTACATGTAAATAGAAGATGACACTTTGCTAAGCACCATCAATATATAGTACAAAAGAAATGTCTTTTGGAGGCTGAGTCCAAAGTAAACTATTTAACACTTGCACTATAATCAGTATGTTTATCTATCACTCTTTGAAACATGAGTTTTCATTTCGATCAGATGACTGCTCATCTCAATCAATTTCACTTGTTTTGATCCCAAGATTTCTTTTGCATATAAGAAATGAAGTGATTGGTTTTACTCTTGACCCATTGGTAGAAGAAAAACTTCACAAAGAACTCCATGAAGAGTTAAATGATGTCAATTTTATGTCAGTGTTGTCAGATATTTCAAGTAGAAAATTAATTAATTCCAAAAGTGGTTTACTTTTTTCCATCCAATTTACAGAATCCAAGTAAATCTTTTGGAAGTGCATTTTGTCTTAGATGAAATGCGTGACATTATTGGAAATGCAATTGTAAATTCTTTACAAAGGGCAACATTGAGAATAAAATTATTTGCTTTTGCAGTGATCATAAAAAAGAAATTTGGAGTAGTGTGGCATCATAGTAAAAACAATGTTTTTAACAAACTAAGAAAGTTATAGAGAAGATATATCTATATATCTATATATAGATATATAGATATATCTATATATGCAGATCTGGTCACTGTGCACATATAACTCATAGTTATGTCCACATGAACTGATATGTTCTACTCATCAAAATAGAAGTGGTACTGTTTTAGAAATGATTTTGTTTTGGAAATTTACTTTTGAGTAGATCTACTACATATTCCCACCAATAAAATAACAACAGCTAATTAGCCAAAGCAAAATAATTTTAAAATTCTAAAATTCCCACTAGTTTTTGCATCTTCTTTAGCTCTTAAACCTGTCCTGGTTTGAATGGTCAATTATATGATTATCCTACCTATTTAAATAAAGATATCACTGCCCATCCGTTGAACAAAGACATCAACCAGAAGGTCATTTGGCTCTTCTTGTCAGTCAAACATCCAGTCACTAAATAATCTTCATTTTAACTAAGTTCCCACTTCTCTGTCACTGCCTGAATTCAGTGCTTTAGCAATCCTTTCCAAAATTGCTTCAAAAGACTTCTGTCTGATCTTCCCTTCCCCATCTTTCATCTTTTCAATCCACCCTCCATACTGCTGTCAATGTGATAGTTACTTAAAATCATTTGAAAGCTCTCAATTTCCTACAGACTGAAGTTCGAGCTTGTTGTCATAGAAGGTTTCTGCCTAGCTTTCACACCTCATTTCTTGCCTCTTACTTCTATGTGGCCTTCACTCCTGCCATATCTGTGCATCATATATACTGTTTTCCTTCAGGACAGGAGATGGACGAAATTGGCTGAGCCTCTTACAATGTTTTCCCCTTTTTGTCTGCTTGGCTCTTAGCCTAAGGTGCATTCCTTTACCATAGCAGTTAACATACTCTATTGTAATTGTGGACTTGCTATCTTCCTCTGTAAACTGAGTTTGATTAGAACAGAGTCTGTATTTCCTTTAATATTCCGAGTAATGAAAATACTCCCTTACACATAAAAAAAAAAAATGTAGTAAAAGTGAAGGCAAGGTAGAAAAATGAGTGCTGTAAAGAGAGAAGCAATGGGATAAATTATCTCCAGATTGAAAGAGGGGAAAATTCACACAGAATCTGAATTTTTAATTGCTCTTGGGGTATGTATAGGATTTGAACATATAAGGATGGAGAGAAAAAAATCTTGGACAAAAAGTACTGCTAAAGAATATAGAAAGTGTCTTGGAAACAGTGAGAATTTAAGTGTGGGAGAGTGAACTATAACATGAAGATGAGTGGTGAGGAATATTTGGAAGGTCCAGATCTAGATTCCTGAATGTCAGTGTAAAGTTCAGGCTTTATTCTCTTAAGGATGGGAAGTATTCTGAGTGTTTGAATAGGAGTCATGCATCTACGTGTCATCTGAAAACTACATGGGAGATGGCTTTGTAAAAGGAAAAGAAAAGTACTAGTTAGGAGATCATTGCACAGGTTAGATGAAAAATCAACAGTGCTGTTCTGGAGCTGGCCTGTGCCTGCTCATGAGAGCCAATGGCTAAGTTTTGAGGAAGTTTGTGTCAGTTTTATATATAGTAATTATTAAAAGTAAACTTACAATTAAGTAATTTCTATTAAAAATACAGGTAATAAATACTCAGAACTACTCACTTCATCCTTAACTATTATCTATGCATTTGAGGTTATGCATATCCGCATTGTGCGCATAAGCTATGATGCACTCTTGCACATCTTGTCCCAACTCAATTTTAGTGACATTGTGAGGGTAGCTTGAAATTCATCATGACAGAGTATTTACCCTACAGTGATTGGCAAATGCTACTACAGTCCTGACTTGATTTTTTGGTGCATTTATTGTCTAGATTTAAGATAATTAATGAATAAAATTATAATAATGCAGATTAAACTTAAAAGTATGTCATGTCTATAGTCATTCCACTGGGAATAGCACAAAAATTCATAAGATTTTTTCTAATAAGATTTTATTATCTAGAAGTTGCCCATCTTACTATAGAATGAGTGTAGTTCTAACGAAATATGTCTTTATTTTTTTAGAATGTTTGTATCAGAACTTCATTTGTTCATCACTTGCAACCGTTGGTTGGTTGGCTGTGGGCATAAGAGTGCGGTGAAAATCAACAAATGCATTGTGTGAGAATGAACTGGATCTGTGAAATTTACAACAAAGACAGTATATATTTTATTTTAATTTTTAAATTGTGGGCTACACATCCTTCATATTGATAACAATTATAATAAATATATGTGTGTTTTCATGTGCATATATATACATATACATTTTTTGGTGGGGGTGAATGACATATTGCACACTGCTGGCAATATGACCTTAATAGTAAAAATGGGGAGAAAGCAATGCTTTCAAAAAGTATTTGGAGGTTATGTTACAGAATGTAAAAGCTGAATGTAAGGGAATGAATAGTGATTCAGAGATGTACGAGGCTTTGAGGCTTGCTGAAATATGTACTTTGGAGAAATATAAAGCACAAGTAGAAAAGATTTATGTGGAATAATGGTTGAGTTTTTGACCACTGTATAGATTTGGGAGTCATCTGCACTGAGGTATCCCCAAAGTCATTGTCAAAACTATAAAAGGGAGAAAATAGCCTAGAGAGATCTATCTATGAGAGGAAACCTAATCTTAGGGGAAAGGAAAAAAAGGGAAATGCAGAGAAAGAATCAACAGTAATCAGAGAAGCAAGAAGAGATCAGGAGACTATGGATGGGGTCAAAGGAACCTGGTAAAGAGAAAATGTCAAATAGGACATTATCAAAAGAAATGGAGAATTTGAAATCAAAATTTGTGAGTATTTTTGTTTGAAACCAGCAACCTAAAGGGGAAAAAATTAGTATTTAGATCAGAACAGGTCACCATAGATGACAGTAAAAGAGCATATGATGTAAATGTTCTCATAAAAGAATCAGGAATAACACAGGTAATTTATCTCCCAGAATATCTGTAGGTTTGTTTAGAATCATCAATCCCCAATTAAACTTTAGAGGAATGCATTTAGACTGCCTCGGCAGAATCACGGATATGGGCTATAGATTCTGAGAATGGAAGAGCCCTTGAAAAGACTTGCCAAATACTCAAAATCAAGTCCAGGAATGGTGATAGTTGTTAGCGAGTTTTGGCATTAGGGGATCTCAATTACTCACATGAGAGCAAAATCTAAAAGCTAATCCAAGTGCTTACGAGGTAAAAGACATGTGGACTACATACCTAACACAGACACACACTCGTAACTGGAGTGTGAGCTTTATTTGATAAGTGCTGTGACAGAAAATGGATTTGCAAGGAAACTGGACAGCAGACTATGCCAACTTTCTCATCATTCAGGGGATCACACCAGCCTGCACGGCAAGAATCAACACTACAGCAGCATTAACAGGGCAACTCTGGCCTCTCTGTCTCCCACTAGGTGCAACTAAAAATCGACAGGACAAAGTTATATCTGGAAGTCGGCTATGTCCCTCAACTGCACATGAAGAACTCGAATTTTCTAGAAACTGAAGAACTGGGCCCAGGTGGTCCCTCCTGAGACTTGGGTACTTGTGTTCTACATATTCTGGAGATATTACCTTGATTATCTACTTTTTTTTTTATTATGTAATGTTAATCACCATACATCATTAGTTTTAGATGTAGTGTTCCATGATTCGTTGTTTGTGCATAACACCCAGTGCTCCATGCAGAATGTGCCCTCCTCAATACCCATCACCAGGCTAACCCATACCCCCACCCCCCTCCCCTCTGGAACCCTCAGTTTGTTTTTCAGAGTCCATCATCTCTCATGGTTCATTTACCCCGCCAATTTCCCCCCCTTCATTTTTCCCTTCCTGCTATCTTCTTCTTCTTCTTCTTCTTTTTTTTTTTAACATATAATGTATTATTTTTTCAGAGGTACAAGTCTGTGATTCAACAGTCGTACACAATTCACAGCGCTCTCCATAGCACATACCCACCCCAATGTCTATCACCCAGCCACCCCATCCCTCCCACCCCGCACCACTCCAGCAACCCTCAGTTTGTTTCCTGAGATTAAGAATTCCTCATATCAGTGAGGTCATATGATACATGATTATCTACTTTGAAGAGATATTTCCCTACAAAATTAGGAGATCTCTAGAAGTGACTTGCATTTTATTAATATTGTTGTCAATATTATAATTTTATGATTTCTCTCTTACATATATCAAGGTCACTTGATAGTTAAAATACTTCTTTGGCCAAACTTGAGGTGGAATCACTGTAAGAGTGTGAACATATTGCACAGTATTTTTTTTTTTAATCCATTAAGATATTTCTCTGTGTGAGTTTAAAGGCAAGAAGAATGTTATCTAAGGGGGTAGGGAAAAAAATCAGGTGTGTATGTATATATATATATATATATATACATACACACCTGATTTATATATATATATATATATATATATATATATATATACACACCTGATTTATATATATATATATATACACACACACACACCCTCTTTCCAAATAAGGTCACATTCTGAGGCTCTGAATAGATATGAATTTTGGGGGGGGGGGTGCTATTCAACCTACAACAGCTCATAACTGAGTTCAAAATTTTAGGAAACGTTAAAATAATTATAAAAATTACAGATTGAAGTTTTCAAAGTAATAAAAACTACATTCTGATTTATTTTGTATCATATTCTCACTCATTTTTCATTTAGTTTAATTTCTCCTTCCCTAGTTGCTCCTGTCTCAGAAGGCTATGTGTTACCGATGTGAAAGGGTAAATTCATCCCTGTGGTTGATATTTATGGGAATGCAAGGTGACAGGTAAGCTGATGCACTCTTTCTAAATATTTGGCCCACAAATGTAGCCAGACACTTAAAAATAAAATTTGTGTTTCCTAGCTGTGTGGTTATATTAATATCAGACTAAATGACTTCAAGACAAGGAGTAGTGCCAGAAATAAAGAGGGCATTTCATAATGATAAAAGGGTCACTTTATCAGGAAGACATCTTAAATATATATTTGTCTAATAAGAGTCTCAAAATCTGTGAAGCGAAGAAGGTGTACTTAAATCCACAATCAGAGTTGGGCATTTTAAATACTCCACTTTCAAGAATTGATAGAACATATAGACAAAAAAATATCAGTACGGGTGGAGAACATTTGGATGGTACTGTCAACAGTCTTGGCCAAGACAGTACTTTATAGAACATCTTACCCAACACTGCAGAATACACATTCTTTTCATGTACATATGGGAAGCTGACCAAGGTAGACAATAGCATAGACCAAAAATATAAGTATCAAAACTTTTTTTAAGGGGAAAATTGAACAGAGTATATTCTCTAACCACAATAGAATTACATTAGAAATCAATGATATAAAAAAAATTTCCAAATATTTTGAAATTAAAGGAGGGTATGTTTTATGAATAAGAGATCAACTCTTAAAAAGAATGCCAACAAGGGCGCCTGGGTGGCTCAGTCGTTAAACATCTGCCTTCGGCTCAGGTCATGATCCCAGGGTCCTGGGATCGAGTCCCACATCGGGCTCCCTGCTCCGCGGGAAGCCTGCTTCTCCCTCTCCCACTCCCCCTGCTTGTGTTCCTGCTCTCACTATGTCTCTCTCTGTCAAATAAATAAATAAAATCTTTAAAAAAAAAAAAAAGAATGCCAACAAAACAATTTATTCAAAACTCTATGAATTCCAGGTAGGTAAAGAAAAATCTCCACTAAATTGATCAAGAAAATTAATACTCAAAACCAAGTAATCCTTTTAAAATTTATAAGTAATAGGGCTCTGTAAAGTTATTTTGTATATTTCCACTAACTGATGGCTGGCTGCATCAAAGAAGTTGCGTTCAGCATTATAAATAATCCTTCCAGATATCTTTGGATTATTTAGGTAAATCCTCTATGTTACTTTTCATGGTCCCATCTTCCTTTAAAAGCGCTAGGATCTCACAGACCCCCTGGGGTGGCAGAGGACATTGCCAATCATCTTGGAAATGTAAAATAAATGCTTTTTCTACGTATGTTAATGCCATTGTTTATTGACTATTTACTCAGCTCCGAGGTAATTGGGGTCATTAGGGAAGGAGAAGAAATCAGACCCTGTCAATACCTGACCTTTTATAATAGCTGGTACATCATGCATTACTGGGTGTCACACCAGCTAGCCCCTCCGCGGCACCCAGCTGTTCCCGCAGCACAAGCACAAGCAGAGGTGCCATTCCTCGTGGAAAACTTTTTTGGGAAAAAAAAATCTTCTGCTGTAGACATGGTGTTTCAAAAATCAGACAAAATATATTTCATGGAAAATCTATTTTGAGATCGACATTCATTTGAAAAGCTAAAACTAGCATCCGGATAAAAAAAGGAAGGGATGAAACATCAAACTGAAAATATCTTTCTATATTGTGACATTTTCGCAAATGTAAATGAGACCACCTTTAAGGCTGTCACAAGCAAAGAAATTCAACTGGGGTCTTGATGACTGAAGGGATGTTAAAGAATCTCTCATCAGCGGACCAGAAAGAATAAAGCGAAAGCTATCAGTGATGTGCAGATGTTATCAGGATGTGACTTCAGCACAACCCCACATCCCAATAGAGACAAAACTGCAGATGTTTAATATATTACAGGAACTAACCACGAATTCTGTTTTGCTTCTCCGACTTCATAGTGTTTAATTTTTTTTTAAGACACGAATTGCACTTTTGAAGAACTTCCTCTCATCTTAATGACTTTGTAAGTCTAAATGTCTACTACTAGGACGCAGGGAGTTCTGGGTAAAGTGGCAGAGCAATCCCACCTGGGGGCGGGGCAGTGTGGAGGCTGCAAGGGAGGGATTTGTGTGAGTGCTCAGATGCAGACAGTGGGAAGTGAGTTCTCATTGTTGTGTGATAATGGAACCCTAGGTGTGAAATAGAGACCTTGCACTCATTTCACAACAAACCTACTTGAAATCTGCTCCCGTCCTGGCAAAGCAGAAGAATTCGTAGAAACGCACATTTTTAAGCAGAGTGGAAAATATCTGGAGATGTGAGCAAATCATTCTGCCCAGATGACTTCTTCCTCTTTTTAAGTTAAAAATGATGGAGTGACAAGTTAATAGATTCTATGTGTTGTTTCAAAAGGGATTATTTGCCTTGGTGAGAATTCTGTCTGTGGGGACTGCTGTGTTTTCATTTTTATGTTCTTGAAGCCAGCCAATTGTAAAGTCATGAACAAGTTCGACCAAGACCTGTATTTCTTTCATTTTGATTAGTTTAGACACAGTCATTTTCCAGGAAAGTTTTGTTTTCCAAAAAACCCAGTCCATCTACTCTGTTCCGATGCTGTTTTGACCCCATCTCTAAGTGAGTGTGGGCGGTTGGGGTGAAGTAGGTCAGGCGGGTACCCTCTCCTGCCGCCCACTGACAGTTTTTATTCTCTTCCTCAGGGAGCCGACCTTGCCCTTCGGGGCCTTTATGCCAAACAAACCTACATTGTCTGCATCAAAAGGATGGAAGATTACAGGATAAAAACATAGAAAAAGGAGAAAAAGGTAATTTTTGGAAAGAAAAAAGGATGACATCTTTGAGATTAAAAACATAAACCATGCTAATTAGTTTGGGGGATGGGCTCGCCCTTCAAAAAAATAAGTTATAGTCAAAAGAGTAAATATAAGGAGCATATCCAAGATTTTCCTTTTCCTTTTAGTGGAAGCAATTAAGTCTGGTGTTTAGAATGATGAAAAATCAGAGACAGATATCACCTAGAATTAGAACCGGCTTAATATGTGTTCCTAAAAATAATTTTCTTTGAGATTTAGGAAGGAATAAAGGGGGTCACATATTGTACTTGTTTCCAAAAGGAAGAGATAGAGGAACAAACTAAAAAGGATAGCCCTGCTTTATCTCAGAAGGCTCAAGTAAGCAAATTCTAATCTGATGATTAGAAACAAACCAAACCAAAGGCGAAACAATTCCTGGTTTTAAACCAAAGACAAAGCAACCCCTGGGTTTAAAGCACATTTACATATTTATGTCCACATTGAATGAATGCAGTAGAAAGTGAACACAATTCATCTGTAAAGGTTGGTTTATTGTGGGTCTGTGTTCTCTTTATGTTTCCAGTTCCATCGCTCAGCACAATGCTGGGCACATACATTAACATTGCCCAATAACGTTGGTTGAATTAAATCATTGAACAAGAGCAAAGCACCCAATTCTGGATATTAGACAAAGTAAAAGATTCAAATACTCAACAGCTCCAACACTGTCTGTCTAAAGGACCATCTCAACTTGTAAGAAAACTTCGTGTAATTTTTATGCCAGGGTAGGCAACTACAGAGGGAATGAAAGAAATTCTTCAGTGTAAGGTGGTTCCACCTTCTGCTAAGATGTGACCGCCAAAAAAAACTCAAAATATTTTGAGGAGATGCTATCTGCCAAAGGGATTACCACAATACATGTAGGATCAAAGAAAATTCCACATTTTACCCTGGTGATTAGCTGTAATTAAATAAAGTAAGTCTTTTTAAACTTCATTAGCGGCAAGACGTTTGCTACAGCAGAGTGGGCACAAATCATCCATTCTTAATTAAAAGATAATCCACAGGATGGCCATAATCTTCTTCTAAAAATACACCATTTCCCCCTGAAAGATTTTCTCATCAAATAAGGATAAATAACAGTTTCTATGAGTTTAAGCCATGAAGGAATGGATGCTCCTCCTGTTTGCTTGAGTGAGTGCTGAATGTGGCTGATAACATCACTTTGGCATGCTATTATCTAAAATGGTAGAATACCTCACTTCAGCAAAGTCTGACATAAATCTTTGAAAACAAAGACATTGCATATGTATGAGCTGAAATAGATATGACAGTGTTGGCACATTAATATTCCTGTCACTAGGGGGTTTCAAACTTTTAAGGAGAGAATGGGAATGAATTCAGACTGTAGCTGGTAAAATAGGGCAATGTACAGTAGGACAATTAGGCATCGCTAACCATAGTAAAATATGTACAGAAAAAGGGTTCCCCTGCTCCCTGACTTTGGTAAAAAATGACTGTGGGATTATCTCTGGGGAATGCCAAGAATAATTAATTTGGTTTAGAGATTTGCATGGTTGTTCTAAACATACTAATAAGAATGTTCCGTGAAGACCAGTCCCAATCAATAGACGAGAGAACTGTTTTTTCTTGCGTAGCCCACTGTGGTGGTTCATGGGTAACAGATGCTTCCACTTTATTCCACAACAACACTCATTAAAAGTAACCATGAGGCCTAATTGAATAGTTCTCCTCCTAGTTGGATTTGCGCAGAAAAGAGTCCTATTATTGTATGTTCTACAGTGATTTCTTTTCCCGGTTTTGCTTGCTGATATGAAACGCTTTACCACATAGCCTTTTTGCTTAACTCCCCAGGAAGAAGTAAATGGGTGAAAAAATAAACTTCTTTTACTCTCTCTGACTCCGTATGGACTTACTATGTGTTGGGAAGCACCTACTTAGAAATGCCAACTATTTTTAGAAAAGCCTGATAAATCATCCCATTCTCGGCAATCACCACTTACCAGGGAAGATGACATAACAGTTGCATTCGATTTCCCTCTGTCTGGGGGTGAGCAAGAGTTATTCAACACTAGGTGTTAATGAAAAATCGTCACGAAGTTCCACTTACCGTGTTTGAAGCCGATGTTGAAATGTTAGAATTTTTCTTTTGGTAAAACATATGCGTTGACCTGGTGAGTGGAAATGAGGGGCTGCTTAAAAGATTTTTTCTCCAAAAGCTTTTTGGACACATCGCTGTAGCCCTGGGAGGCTTGGTCTGAGCCCTGAACAGCAGTTGCCCAGATGCAGAAAAAAGGCTTCAAAACCTCTCCTTTGACAAAGAGACATGAAATAATATCTGACAAAGGCATCGCAAGCAAACATGTTGGCAAATCAGCAATTATACAGGCTACAAAGGAGAGCACATCTCACTTCCAAATGTCTTTTTTCTTCTTCTTCAAATTTTACTAATAACATCTCATAGAGGTGCTTAGGTCAGTATTTTTAAAAACAATTTAATATATGACTGTGCTTTGGGTTTGGTTTAACTCCTTTATTACACTAATGCTATTTGGCATTTCATGCATGTGTCAGCATTGTTTTTGAATGGCAAAAAAAAGGTTGGGACTAAACCAAGCACAAAGAAAGACACTTGCAGCTCGCTATATGTAACTTTGTTTTAGAAAGGAATAAACATTCCGCAGAGATCGGTTAAGTGCCAATGTGCAAAATACTGCTATCTCTTAAATGGAGTCATACATAGAGAGAGGAGGACCTATAATAAATGAAATAATAATGGTGATAAAAATGGCAGCAAAATTGACCAGATCCAAATTGCATAGCTCCACTCTTTAATCTCAGACTCTCTTTAAATTTGTTGTTCTTGATCTTGGAAAATAGGGAAGAGAAAGGCTTTGAAAAAGGAGTTGTAAGATTGAATTTCAATATGAAAATATTTACTTTGGTTTTTTTTTTTTTTTAAATCAGGTCGCATACCATGAACAATTTACATTTACAAAATGAATTTTGATCCTGTCTTATAATAAATCATCATTAAAACCATATATGCCCAATGAATTGAAGGCCAAGCTTCGACTGGGATGGGTATGAAGGAAAACAGTAATGATAACAAAAATAATAATAATATCAATAATAATAATAAATGAGATGGTACATGTCCTCCACAAATAACTGCATTATACACTCCCTCAAAATGTCAGCCTTTTTTTTTCATAATGATCAATCTGTTACTGATCAAAGATGTGCTATATCTCAAATAAGCAAAATACTCATGGTATGAAATTATTGATTTGAACTGTAAATGAAAACAAAGCTACTTGGGCCTTTAAAATGTTTTCTTTCATGTTGATTCATTGCAGAAAAATAATGAATTGCAGCCTCTGCTTCTTTCCCTGACATATTTGGGATAGTTTACATGACTTTGAAATGGCTTAAATATTTTACCACCCACTATAGAATGTTCTGAAGAGGGGAAGGAAAACATGCATTTGTTTTGCCAGTGGGTCATTTCTTACTGTCTCGTTCAGTGTGTAGGAATACAAAAGGTGTATTGTTTAAAAGGAGAGGAAAAACGAACTTAGTCAAATGTATTAAGGTACAGGAATATAGTGTAAAGGTTGGACTAGAAGATGCTTGATAATGAGCAATCAATCCATTTCCCACATCATCTGTGAGTCTAAGCATCCTACAAGATCTCTGATAGCCCCATGTGCTAATCAAGTTACCTATTAAGTGGCTGTAGATAACGATGCTCCTAAAATTGTGTCACAGACGTAAATGGCAGACTTCTAAAAAGCACTAGAAAGATGTAGTATTTTCTCAATCACATTCACATAAAGAATTTTTTTTTATTTATATCCTCACAATTTTTTTAGGATAATCTCTTCTGTCAGATCGTCTAGGTTGAGTTTATTGTGATACTTTGTTTTCTGATAACAATGAGAATCAGAATTTCAGCGTTCCCCTGATAAAGCTATCATATTCTTGTTTTTATTATGTATAGCCTACCTGTTGTGATTTAGACCCTTGCAAAAGCTAGTGCTTTATTAAAATGTTTCAGACATATAAATACAGTTGGTTTTAAAGATACAGTATACCATGTCTTGTTTATTTGGATTAGACATTTGTGTCAAGTATTAGTACACCAGGCACATTTCCTTGTTTGAATCGAACAAGAATGGCCATGAGCTGGATTCTAAAGGGAGTTGGAACATTTCCTACAATGATCATTTCACACGAAGTGTAGAAAAGAATTATCTCCGAACAAGTGTGAATTTGGTATTACCAATGTAGAATACACCCTAAGTCCCTGGTACCGTTTAATCCTATGTGCTATGGCATTTCATTATCTAGCAAAAAAGTCTTCCATCTTTTGCTACCATTTTATATAAAATAAATAAAATACCCACTCCTTCCTTATCCTTGCATTGCTTACTCCTCAAAAAAAGATATGTTTTATAAAAGAAGTTGTTATATTAAGATGTATGTCTGCTTTCCTTCAGAAGACAGATGAGAGTGCTTCAGCTGCCACTAAAGTTGTCGCTCTTTGTAACAAAATGTAATGCTGCATATATAAAAATGCAAAGTGTAATGTAGAGTCAAATGTCTCTCAGCACAAGAGTTGTTCGTTTTAGCACCCATTTTGTTGGTATTTATCAACTTACTAATTATAGGCAAATTGCTTCCAACACGAAAACTGTGATGATTAGCAGTTTTTTCTGCTAACTCTAGTCTACTGTAGTTCCGGTAAAGAATGTCAATAATCCAGATTCCTTTCTTTTTCCTGGCTTAGAAAATGTAAAAATAAATTCATCAGGCTAGCATTTCTCAACTTTTGGGAAATGTGGTTTGGAAGGATGGGGGTGGAAAAAGGAAAAGGGATGGATTAAATATATCACATCAGGAAGGTCTATTTGCTACCTCCCATCACTTGGACAATCTTTTTTTTTTTTTTAAAGATTTTATTTATTTATTTGTGAGAGAGAGAATGAGAGACAGAGAGCACGAGAGGGAGGACGGTCAGAGGGAGAAGCAGACTCCCCGCTGAGCATGGAGCCCGATGCGGGACTCGATCCCGGGACTCCAGGATCATGACCTGAGCTGAAGGCAGTCGCTTAACCGACTGAGCCACCCAGGCGCCCCACTTGGACAATCTTGAAGGCTCACTGGAGATTGGTCTATCACAACATGGAATTAGGCGATCCCAATGTAACGAACAGAGTAGCTGCATTTGAGCATTTGCACAGGAAATGCATCAGTTGCTGGAACCCGGCATGCAATCTCTGTGTTAAAGGGAAGAAGAAGAGTCTTGAGAACTGCCTCACGTGCTATCATTGATACCTAGCAAAAGGCGGGCGGCATATATTGTTTTCAACGTCTCATCTAACTCTTCAGCAGAGATATATGGTATTGCTTGGTCAGACATAAAACAGTTTGTAACCTTCAGACCTCCATTACAGTCCTTTAAAGTGAGCTCAAATGAAAATGGGAGTAACATGCCAATCTAGAAAACATTTTCATAACATGAAATACAATAAAAGGTTGAACTTTCTATCACCATTGCTAATTTCACCCATTTGTTTCTCATTACAATAAGTAAACAAGATTAAATGGAAAACCTTCCAGTTCACAGAGTACATTACGCAGCAGCAATGTCTGTAGCAAATACTGACTTAGTGTCTTAACCAACTTATGTGTCTCTAAGTGACTATTCCTCCCTGCTATGAAGTTTTTACCATTTTAAAGTTATATTGGCAGGTTCCAGTCAACAATGATGTCGGCGATGGCCTTCTTTCCCCAATATGTTGCTTTTAGTCTAATTGCTTATTTGCGGTCTCAGCAAGCAGAGAGAAGAATTTTATCCTCTTTGCCTTGTCTCTGAATACTAACTAGCTGGCCCAGCCGAGGCTCTCTAAAGAGAGAAACTGCATGAGAGACACAGTGCATTTGACACAGTCAAGAGGTAAAAGAAAGAGGAAAACAAAAGTCTATTCAGGACTGAATCCTCTGATATTCTCCCCCATCCCCCAACCCCTTTAAAAATAAAGCAAAAGGGGGGAAAACCCATAAATCCATGCCTGAATGCCTGAGGTTGTCAGAATAAAGGACAATGAATGACAGGTGACTGTCAGTATAATTCTGTCTCCAAGTTATCACTTTTTGGCACTGTTGAACACAAAAAGTGTATACATAACGAGGAAATCCATCATGCGTTCTTTCTGAATGCACATAGTTCAATTTAGGAGAAGCAGTTAAGTACTTCCACATGGGCACAGGGCTTTCCCTTCAGTTCCATGTATTTTTGCTGGAAAATGTTCTGAAATTATGAAGTGTTTTTCTAGTGACAACAATGCTAAATAACTTCAAGGAAACTGCTGAAGGGTTATGAACCTGCTTTTCCCTCCTTTCTAAAAAAATTTATTTAAAGACTGGGAGATCTGACTTGATAAATAAAACTCCTTGCACATGTTGCTAAAATTTAAAAAAAAGAGCCCACTGATGAGAGTTTTTCTGTTTGATTTTTAAAAGGCTCCTCTCAAGCGATTTTCCCCCAAGATCTCTTTACACTTTCATCTTCAGAGACTGCCTTAATCCTCCTGTCTTTGTTGTTCCAATGTCTGATCAGTTTGTTTTAAAGTCACATCTCCCCCACGTGTTTGCTAGAACTGAAACTTGACTTCAGGCACTTGTGGTTATAAATCCCTACAAACGGGCAGGCTTTCCAGAGAAAGGTGGAAAGTGCTGAAACAGGGAAGGGTTTGATGATTATTTAAATAATGTGCATTAAGTTGTCTGGTGCATGAACTACAGGTACAGAGAGATAACAAACGTGAAGTGACGGAGTAATTTGTAATTAAAATAAGTCTGGCCTCTTCTCAGATTACTGGCACACTCCAGTCTGTTGACCATCTGTAGCGGAAGGACAAAGATTCTATTCTCAGTTCCACTGGGCTAGGGAAGAGACACAACTGCCTCGAGCCCCAAGTTTCTAGGTCTTGTCATGGTGGGCATGAAGACGGCTCATGGTGGCCAACCTCCTGATACCAGGCGTGGCCATGTGATGAGCAGGAGTATGGAGACAGTGATCTGTGTCACTCTGAACGCTCACAGGGCACCATTAAGGCAGAGCTCAACTGCTGTTACCACCCCAGCAGGTGTTTCGATACATTCCAAATCTTTTGAGAGAAATGAAGAGAGAAGGGAGAGCACGTAAGCGAAATAAAGCAAGAAAAACAGGAGGAAGTTAATTTCCCAGTTATACTTTTTTTCTTTTGCTTGCTATGAAAGAAGAAAAAAATCTTAAAAGGATGAACATGAAAGAATGCTGTGTATTTCACAATGAAATAGAGAAAATAATTTGTTTTACTTTTAAGTTTGGAAATGTGGAGTACTTGACAGGAAAACAGTCATCTTACATGGACTTCAACCTAGTCTTCAAGAAATCTATGTGTAGAGTATTTAATGAACTTATCATGATGAGCATTTTCCTCATTGCATATGAAATATGTTTGCACAAATAAGTAACAAAATTTCTGGATTCTGTTTTTATTTTTTCCTTACAGTGGGTACAACTTAAACTGCAACATTTGCACATTTATTTCAGAAGGCCAAACATCTATGATTATATCCAACACCTGAAAGCATTTTTGTGTAGTCTTTATTGGTAGTAATTATATTTCTACTGCCTTTTATAATGGTCTTCGTGAAAAAACTCTTAAGGTAAACAATAAATTTAAAAATCTTTATGTCATAATTGATATTGACAGGTTTATAGCTCTTAAACTTGAAAGTCACAGATAAAGTTGTTTTAAAATACAGGATTAGTCTAATATTGCTTTTGGTTATTAGGAAATTCCTGGGCATGGAAGTTATATAAGACACCGATATGAGACAAGGATTTAATATGTGAGGGAACGGGAGGCCAACTTTTAACTTTTAACAAGTGAAATTAAATATGTGCATGTTAAAAGAACAAATCTCTCTCTCTCTCTCTTTTTTTTTTTTTTTTGGGGGGGGAGAGCTCAAATGACCCAAAATTAAAGATTACTATTCAGTAGCTGTGTGAAAAGTTTTTCTTAATGATAGAAAGTAGGAAGAATTATGTTGTGAATAGTAAGTACTTCATACTAGAGCCTTTTCAAAATGAAGATATTTAATTCTTCATTTCATTTATATTTAATAAGACACCTACTATACAGTTGAGGAATTCCAATTATTTTGAAAAATAATGACCTATGGGTCAGCCATATCTTGACAGTTCCTGGTAAGAGTTCAAGGAAACACTCAGGGTCTTAAAAATATAAGAACCTATGTAGATCACCACCATCATGAAATAATAGAAAGGCTCATATATTTTATGAATATGATGATTATTTTCTGAGCTATTTATTCTTATGGAAACTGTTAATTTCTTTCTCTGATGACAAAGAGCAAGGTGTTCAAGTGATAAAATACCCAGCTGATAGTCATTCTTAAATAGTAGGTGATTAATGTTTTCCTTCTGAAATCGTGTTCAGCCTAAATGTATTACTGACTGTATTTTAGCCAATATTCATCTTGTAGGGTATAATGATGCAGTGTCAGGGCTGAGGAGTTGAGCAAATAATTACTGAGAGCCAGGTAGCCAAGGAGGTGGCATGGCAGAGATGCGGCTTGTACTCTAGACTGAAGGAAAGGAGGTTTAGGATAGGTCTGGGAGAGGAGAAAGGGCTTGTTTGAAAAGGAATGAAGTGAGCAGACACAGATGTGAGGATGAGTATAGGTGGAAAATATCCAAACCCTGGATTTCCCTTTGCACAGACAGAGAGATCGATAGATAGTTGAATAGGTAGATGCTGAATGGAGAACCTCATATTGGGAAATAAAATTCTAGGATGATATTTTAGTGAAGTTTATTATTTTCTATTTATACCATTAAAATTTATGAAGGAGATGTTTTATCTTAGTATAACAAATATTGAGAAATAAGGAAAGAGGGATTTGAAAACCTAGCAATTTAAACTTTATCACCTTTCTGTGTGAGAATGGAAAACTCAGATTAGACATTCGTGCAACAACTGGAATGACCCAACCATGTTTTTCCTTCACCTGGGCTCCAGGACTGAAGTTCAAAAGACAGTGGAGCAATGACTCACACAGTGCTGTTTGAGGATAATGGTATAATTCCTCTGAAGGAAAAAGTTAAATGCCCTACAGGTCAAAAACCTTGAAAATGTATATATACTAATGATTTTACTGCTTGGAATTTATCCAAAATAAATGATCAGACAATCCAGGTAATTAAAATAGAATCAGCCTAAATGTGAACTGTAAAAGATTGATTAAGTAAATTGTGTTATCTCCAGATGGCCATCATTGCTTAATTCCAACCGTGAAACACTATCACTACTGACAATTGTTCTAAGTTAGGGTGAAATGGAGCAGTGATTCTTGATCAGCAGCCCTTGAGATTCTGCACAGGTAGTCTGTGTGGGTAGTCCATACTTCATATTTGATGAGATGTTTAAACACATGTATCTCCTCAACTCTGTCAGATAGGGAAGCTGTTCTACTATGGTATGTATGGCTGTTTGCCACCCACGTTCCTCCAGTGGGAAGCTTCGGTTTGGTTACCAAGTAGGAAGTTGCTCTTTCCACTTAACAGTATTTTAAATACCAATAGTAGAGCAAGATATAGAAAGAAGATACAAATTGTGTTCAAATAAGATGGTCCATAGAAGTCACTTTGCTTTACCTGTGCCCTAAAGGGAAAAAAAAATAATAAAAACTAGCTAACATCTGTCAGAAAGAAGCGGAGGTATGAGTAAGGATTTTTCAGAAAATTATATCAAGCTATCACAATTGTAAAATTAAACTTTTCTTCACATATAGGTTATATATCTTTTTTATGAATGCTTTTACACTTACTTTAAGTGTTAAAGTGAAAACCAATTGAAGCTAGAAATTCTCACAATTTTCATGGAGTGCTACCCTTGAAGGTTTCAAACGTCTGCTCATTACAGTTTTAAATGCGTTTATTTAAGTCTAGCATTTTTTTCCCTTTTCTACCTGTAAATAATGCTTTGGTAACCTTAAAAACCTACTTTGGAGAAAACGCTATTTCCTCAGGGAACAGCTTCGGGGCAGTAGTCAAAAATCTTTTATGAACTCACTCCAAGAGTATCCCTCTGTACTTGAAGAGATGATTGGCCCTTGTGTTCCTCAGGAGCAGCTACTTGACCTTCACACTCTGTGTTCCAGCAGCGCCCAACACTAGAAAATACTAAACAAATGTTTGTGGCAGCAAGAACCCTCTGAGACAATCCCCATTTCCACTAAGTCGACCTATTCAGGGTCCCCTGAGTACATTCTGCCCCTTCCCCCTGCCTACAGGTTATCATCCTTCCCACCACACTTACCGAAGCCCTTGTGTCACTATCTCTATTATCCGTTCCTGGTTAGCTGATGCCACCACCGCTTTTCCTTTCTTAAGACATATTGGGATTTTTGTCTGTGCCTTTCCCAATATCACATTTTATCTTACTTTAAAAACTGTCTTTCATAATCAGGTGCATTATATGTCAATGACGGTTCTTCCTTTTAAGTACCAGACACCAACTCTGGTTAACCAAAGTGAAAGGGAGCTAATTGGAAGAATATCAAGGTGAGGATGGAGGCTCACACAATTAACAGGAAGCTGGTAGACCAGGCAGGCTTCAGACCATGATCCAAGAGAACTCAGGAAGGTTTAGGAGGTAGCAACCATAGTAACTTTCCAGTTAGCTGAAATAGTAGTCAGAATATAATCATGGGGATGGTTATTCTTGAGTCACACAAGTCCCTCCCGATGTCTTAGCAGTGAAGAGCCGATTGACAGATTTAGGCTATAGACAGAACCTCCTGCTCTACGAGTGTTCCAGAAAAAACAATGATTTGACCCTCCTCACCTTTCTAGAAGAAAGAGAATGGGGAGTGGCACGGAATTCACACACAAAGAGAGGGAGGGGATTTCCAAAAAGGAAATTGAAGGCTCGATAGGAAGAAGCATGAATGCGGAGCAGCCATCTTTATTAAACTGACTCGATGACTAGTTTCTGAAGCATGGGTAAATGCCTTTATACTGCTTCATCTGTTAAAAGGGCCACGAAAGTCTTGGACAGTAGAAGGCCAGATATTTGCTGATAGGAAGGGAAAAAAGGGGATGGAGGAAGAGATGATATCAATATTTATTAAAATTATATGGCTGGGTTACATGTATGTATGAATACAGCAATTATTCTGTTGCCCGAACAAGTCAAAGCCAGGTAAGCAGAACCACCCAGGAGGCTACCTTGTAAGGCCTGTGTTCCGGGTGCCCTGAAGTTGTGCAAAAGCTGGAAAGGCCCACACATTAACAGAGAATTGATATAATAATGCTGTTAACAGGATCTACTAAAGCTATTTAGTAAATTATAATTATCTTTAATAGTGGTTTATTATCAGAGTTCAGGCTTCTCCACTCGTGCAAGAGGCAGGGTGTCGGGGCGCCTGGGTGGCTCAGATGGTTAAGCGTCTGCCTTCGGCTCAGGTCATGATCCCAGGGTCCTGGGATCGAGTCCCGCATCGGGCTCCCTGCTAGGCAGGGAGCCTGCTTCTCTCCCTCTGCCTCTGCCTCTCTCTCTCTCTCTGACTTTCATGAATAAATAAATTTAAAAAATTAAAAAAAAAAAAAGAGGCAGGGTGTCCTGCATTTGCCTTTGTTAAGTTTGCCCTTTATTGACTGATTACCCAGCTTTTCCAAAAACTCCAGAGGAAAGACAAATCTCTTTCCATTGGCAAGCTAAGACTCTTTGGTGATTTTTTGATGATCTAGGGGCTATCAAACAGGCTAAAGCATTAGTCACCATTTTTAAACAATTATACAATAAATAATCCATCCAGCTGTTACGTTGGGGCAAAAATCTAATAAAAATGAGTTAACCACAACAAAAAACCCAGTCCTCCCCAAATCCAGAAAATTTGGTGAGAAGTAAATGCATTCCCCAGACTCATTTTGTGTCAGGAATAGTTTCAGTGTTCTGGTTCTACTTGGTTACTTCCTCATTTCCCAATCAACCTACCCAAGTAAAGGGGAGATGAGAGTGCCAGGAAACTTGCAGGATGATACCAGCTGCCAAAATGCTGACCAGAGTCGAAAGGTCAGCCGTCATCTGTGGTAGATGTACTTCATTTTGATAAACACTTGGATGCTGGAAATGGTTCTGTTCTCAGATGGTTTAAAATTCAGGTGAGGAATAGAAGTGTGAAGGAGCTTTACTGCTGGGAATCTTATTTCATATTTGAAAGCAATTAACCAGCTGATAAACAGGCTTTTGTTTTCCATCTGAATGGCCAATGTCCATTCATTTGGGACAGCATCTTGTCAAATGGGCCACAATAACAATAAAGTTTATGTATCTTGGCTCTTTTCTCCTCTAAAAACCTGTAGTAACCTCCTGCGTTGGAATCAAGAACCTGAACCGAGCATGCAAAATAATTATCTCCCAGAATCCACCTGATGGTGAGGCTATGGAAGATTATCTTGTTTTGAACTGGAAATAGGGATGAAAAGTGTCTTTTTATTTTGATGGCTTTTTATTTTTGTATAATCAGAACATGCCTTGCAAGCCATAGTATTCTCTATTCCACATGTTTGTATAGCTTAAACACAAAGTAAGGTAGATGCTACCACATTTCAAAAGGGGTTCTAAATTTTAAACAGCATATGAGTGTCAGTCTCTGAAGTACCTTGTACCCATTTTCTAACCACTTATTATTGATAATGCTGAGAACTTTTTGTAATGACTTAATATTTTACCACAAACTATAAATTTTGCATGTTCACTTTATTTTTTCTTTTCGCCCATACATTTTCCAGTGTATTCATATTCATCTCTTTTTTTTCCTAAATAATAAGGTCATTTGTTCCTGTTTTGGCCTGATGTAATATTTTCATAAATGAAGGTGACGCATGATTGTATTGTTTTTTCCCACCCACAGCAGTGATTGAAAAGAAGAGCCGTCTATATCCTCTTGCTAAGTTTCCCTTCAGAAGAATGAGTACAGAGAGCTGTGCAGCCTCGTAACCGTGGAAGAGATGTCCTGTATAATGTTCCCAACTTTGTCAGGGTAATTATTAAGGCCACACAACTTCCGATAAAATTTCTGGAAAAATGGGAATTACATGGTTAGCTTTTATGTGTTGACTCAGATATGGCCAGATCAGTTTAAGAAGGTAAAATAATGTAGATTTTCATTTATTCCCCGATTAATATTTATTGAGCTCTACTATGTGCTATTTGCTCATAGAAATATGATTAACATATAGCTTCAGTTCCCAAAGACTTAATAATCTAGCATGTTTGGTTGCGCTGGTTGTATTAGTGGTAGATAGTGGTAATGATTGGTGATGATTTTGGTTTGTGTTGGGGAGGAATTATTGGGAAGAAAATATGTCACCTGGGCCCTGTATATATATCACCTGGAAAAGGTACACTAGTTTAATTTCTCACTTCATCTATTACCACAGATTTGCTTAAATGTGATATTGATAATTATTGATTCCTATCACTCTTAAATCTCATTTATATTCTAATGAGCCTCAAGGTTCTCAAAAGATTTCGAAGGCTGGATATACATATATCCCATCCAAAGGTGGGATCAAACTTTAATCAAATGTAGGAAGCTTCTCAGCTCCTACTCTTTCTGGGAAAGTGCTTCATGCTTAATAAGAAATATGCTCATTAGCATAAAGTATATAATTTCCCTGTGGGGATGGGACATGCATGTATATATCTAAATAATATGCAATATACCTATGTACAAACAATGCTCTTGCACATTCCTACACATATAGGTGTGAATCAATGTGATATAGACCATATATACAAAATGATACTTCAACTCTAAATCACAGATCACTGTGGGATAGGGTTAGGCGGAGAGAAAGGTCATTATCAGATTCAACATAAAATGAAGTATTGAACCTGTTTTAGTAAAAAAGGAAGAAGATAGGGCGCCTGGGTGGCTCAGTTGGTTAAGCGACTGCCTTCGGCTCAGGTCATGATCCTGGAGTCCCGGGATCGAGTCCCGCATCAGGCTCCCTGCTCGGCAGGGAGTCTGCTTCTCCCTCTCCCACTCCCCGTTTGTGTTCCCTCTCTCGCTGTGTCTTTCTCTGTCAAATAAATAAATAAAATCTTTAAAAAAAAAAAAAAAGGAAGAAGATAAGCATGCTCTCAGTACTGAAAATAGAGAAAGGGAAGAGGAATAATATTGAGGACTTAATCTGGTGGATAATTTTAGGGAATGCCATATCCACCCAGCACTTTGACTTCAGCCACAGAATTGGTGTATGGCCCTATTTTGTTTAGGCTGAAATCTTTATGATGAAGAATGACGGCTCTGACTATGAATTTATTTTCCAATAACAATTACTTTTAGAGTACCAGTGACTCTTGACTTCTCTTGTTTAGTGGTTCTGTAGTTTACCTGTTAACTGTATTTGGTGCATTTGGTAAATAGCTGTTATGAACCAAGGAGTATTTGTTGACTTTTATGTGCCTAGCCTTGGGCCAAGTTTTAAAGAGCAGAGCAGAAATGTAAGAGATGGTTCTTTCCTGCAAGGCTATTCTAATATTATTGGGTAACCTACTCTCTGGCAATATATTTGAAAATACAATTACTAGTAATACGGAAAGGGACATGCTATAGGAAGACCTAGCTTGTGTCTAAGGGCTTTTTAAAAATTGGAGGAAACCGTAGTCCTAGCAACTAGGAGGCCCTGCTTCTGGCCTATGTCTTAGGGAGCTCTGCACTTTAAAGTTCCTTCCACCAAATTTTTTAAGATTGTCCCTAGAGGCTAGGACCTACAGGATCCAGGAGCATCATCCAGGCCAGGCACCCTGAGTTCAGATCACAGTATGGCTTTCATGGGATCACATGAGCCTGAGCAACAGAACAGTGCTGACCTAGTGATTTTGCGTGAACCTTACTTATTTTGGACACAGGATGAGTTCAGGGCTCTAGGCTACTGATAGTCCACCTCTGACCCTTAGACTTGAGCTGTGTATGTGGGCCACACAGTCAGTTCTCACCTCTCTGTGTTTGGAACATGTGTCTCCTCTGATCTACAAGCACCAGATGGTGGCACGGTGGCAGCATGCACCCTTTGCTTTGTGGTAACCTGGGACGGTTACCCTATTCCCTGCCACACGCTTTGCACTGCACGTCAGGCAGATCTCTGAGGCTGGCTGTGCCTGTCTCCTCTGAGGGTTTTCCAGAACCTTGTTTCTCATTGCTAATCAACCCTTCTGATCAAAGTTCTCCCTTGCCTATGATTGATATGGTGACATACTTTCCTGGGTTAGTCTTTTTTTTACGGTATTTATTTATTTTTATTTAATTTCAATTAACTTGTGATATATTATTGGTTCTAGAGGTGAAGGTCAGTGATTCATCAGTCTTTTATAATACCCAGTGTTCATTACATCACGTGCCCTCCTTAATGTCCAACACACAGTTATCCCATCCCTCCACCTCCCTCCCCTTCAGCAACTCTCAGTTTGTTTCCTATGCTTAGGAGTCTCTGATGGTTTGTCTCCCTCTCTGATTTAGTCTTGTTTCATTTTTTCCTCTCTTCCCCTATGATCCTCTGTTTTTGTTTCTTAAATTCCACATATCAGCAAGATCATATGATAACTGTGTTTCTCTGATTGACTTATTTCGCTTAGCATCATACCCTCTAGTTCCATCCATGTCTTTGCAAAAGGCAAAATGTCGGGGTTTTGATGGCTGAGTAGTATTCCATTGTATATATAAACCATATCTTCTTTACTCATTCATCTGCTGATAGACATCTGGGCTCTTTCCATAGTTTGGCTATTGTGGACATTGCTGCTATAAACATTGGGGTGCAGGTGCCCCTTCAGATCTCTACATTTGTATCTTTGGAGTAAATACCCAGTAGTGCAAATGCTGGGTCATAGAGCAGCTCTATTTTCAACCTTTTGAGGAACCTCCATGCTATTTTCCAGAGTGGCTGTACCAGCTTGCATTCCCACCAACAGTGTAAGAGGGCTCCCCTTTCTCTGCATCATTGACAACATCTGTTGTTTCCTGAGTGGTTAATTTTAGCCATTCTGAATGTTGTGAGGTGATATCTCATTGTGGTTTTGATTTGCATTTCTCTGGGTTAGTCTTAAGCCTTGTTGGAAATGGGATGGACATTTCTTATTTGAATAGGACCATTCCTCTTGTTCAACTCAGGGGCTCTCGCCGATCCTCCCTGTTGGAGGCAGTATATGGAAGGTAGGGGTATGGTCGACATTGGAAGGTATTACATTCTAGGAATGACATGATTTGGGTTAAATATTTTGAGGGAAGACACATTTGGAAGATGTGTTATCCTATGGTTAAACTATAAAATTATGTCTGATAAGATTAAAATGACAGAAAATGAATGATAACTCCTACTTTGCTGCATACTCTGGGTAAGACTTGCATTTATTTGTGGTCATCATCAACGAAGTGCAGTTATAACCTTTGATAGTGCAAAGAAGCCATTGGGTGATACAGCATCATGAGTAATGATATAAGTAAATAAATGGCATTAGGGAACTGCAGTAGCGAAAGATCTATCTCGTTTCGATACAAATGAATTCTGAAGAGCTATGGCTTTATGAATAATAATGGCATTGCTACCTTTTTCATGTAGTGTGAGGTATGAAATTATTTAGAAAGTGACATATTAGACAATAAATAACATGAAGAGATTATTTCTGAACCTGCAGAGGAAGAGATAGTGTCTGGAAACTAAGAAGAATCTTTATATATATTGATTGGGCAATAAACAAATATGTAACTTCTTCTCTACCCATTCAAAGTCTTCTAAGTCTTCATTTCTACCTCATAGGGACCCATGTATTTGGTAATATATTTTAAATCTAATTGTTTATATAGACAAAAATATTTGTTCAGAGCATCTCACAACTAGGAATGGATAAATGTACCAAAGTATAGACTATATCAAGGATAGTGTTGAGGGAATTCTCAGCCCTATCATCCTTGATTTCCTCAGGACAGAGTCATTGTTTTCCTAATGCTGGACTTTGTGGTTTCTTACACCAACAGACTCTTGGCTCTGAATGGCATCTTCTTCTGGGGCGCCTGGGTGGCTTAGCCAGTTAAGCATCTGACTCTTGATTTCAGCTCAGGTCATGATCTCAGGGTCGTGAGATGGAGCCCTGTGTTGGGTTCCATGCTCAGTGGGGAGTCTGCTTGAGATTCACTCTCTCCCTCTGCCCCTCCCCATGGTGCTCTCTCTCTCTCTCTCTCTCTAAAATAAAATAAATAAATCTTAAAAAAAAGAATGGCATCTTCTGCCAGATGAACACCCATACTCATAATTTTAAAATGTCTTCTTTTAAAAAACAACAAACAAACAAAAGCCAGTGTTTTATCATACCATCTACAATGAATACAAACTCAGCGCAGTTAAACAACTCAGATTTATGGTGAAGGCCTGTTCCAGTTCAGTCTCCATTATTTGTTTTGTATTGATGATCCCATGAAACCCATACCTTGAAAAGAAAAATTTGGGTGAACTAGAGCATTCCAGTAAGTGTATTTTGTACAAATTGCCCAAGTCTTTGAGTAAAAAACAAATAGGAAAATAGATGCAATGTAGTCAAATTCACAGCATGGTTTTGATTCAGTGGTAAATATTCCACCACTACATCTGCTGCATAGTCAATGGCAAATGTCGTTAATGATGATTAGGACTGTTGGGCCATGAAACACCAAGGAGTAAAGATACTGTTTACATTATATGTTAATATAAGAGAGCATCTGAATATGGTTTTGAAAAATTTAGAAAGGTATTTAAACTTCAAGGGAGTTACTGAAACCTTGAATACCTATACTGCTGTTCTTTGGCTACTCAAATTTGGCCTTAGGTGAGGAGCTGCTGTTGCCAACATAAGGCAATCCCACAAACATATCCATATAACCACAAGGTAGAAGACATATTTCAGAAATTCAGCATAGTCATTGGTCACTCACTGCGTGCTCCATGCTACATATTTAGACATATTTTTTAATTGTTCAAATTTATGGAATATACACATTAATCTTGTTCCTGTGACAGAATTTACTGTAGAAAGTGCAACTTTTCTTTGAGTAACTGTCACAATTATTGTTTTAATTAATACTTTATTTTACTATAAATGTTAGATTTTAATTTTTTTATTTATGAGATATAATTGACATGCAATGTTGTATTAGTTTCAGGTATACCACATACTAATTTGACAGTTCTATACATTACTCATTGCTCCCCACTGTAAGCATAGTTGCCATCTGTTATCAAACATGTTACAATGTTATTGACTATATATATTCTCTATGTTGTCCTTTTCATCTCCCTGACTTATTTGTTTTATAGCTGGAACTTTGTACCTCTTAATCCCTTTTCATCTATTTTACCCATCCTCCTCCACCTCCCATCTGGCAACCACCAGTTTCTTCTCTGTATTTAAGAGTACTTTTTGTTTGTTTGTTTTTTAAGGTTCCACGTGCAAGTGAAATCATATGGCATTTGTCTTTCTCTGTCTGACTTATTTCACTTAGCATAATAACTTCTAGCTCCATCCATGTTGTTGCAAATGGCAAGATCTCATTCTTTTTAATTAATTAATTAATTAATTTTTTAAGATTTTATTTATTTGTCAGAGAGAGACAGAGCACAAGCAGGGGGAGCGGCAGGCAGAGGGAGAAGCAGGCTCCCTGCTGAGCAAGGATCCTGATGTGGGACTCAGTCCCAGGACCCTGGGAACATGACCTGAGTCAAAGGTGGATGCTTAACTGACTGAGCCACCCAGGTTTCCGGATCTCATTCTTTTTTTATGGTTGAGTAACATTCCATTGTGTGTGTGTGTGTGTGTGTGTGTGTGTATATATATATATATATACATATATATATATATGTATATACATATATATACATACATATACATATATATACATATATATGCTATGTATATATGTATATATATATATGTATATATATATATGTATATATATATGTATATATATATATATATACATATATATATACATATATATATATACATATATATATATGTATATATATATATATACATATATATGCTATATATATGTATATATATATATATATACACCACATCTTCTTTATCCATTCATCCATCAATGGCCATTTAAGTTACTTCCTTATCTTGGCTATTATAAATAATGCTGGAATAAACATAGGGGTGCATATATTTTTTCAAATTAGTGTTTTTATTTCCTTTGGGTAAGTAACCAGTAGTGGAATTACTGGCTGATATGGTATTTCTAATTTTAATTTTTTAAGAAACCGCCATAGTTGTTTTCTACTGTGATTGCACCCATTTACATTCTCACCAACAGTGAACAAGAGTTCACGTTTCTCCACCTCCTCACCAACACTCATTATTTCTTGTCTTTTTGATATTAGCCATTCTGACAGGTGTGAGGTGGTATCTCACTGTGGTTTTGATTTTCATTTCCCTGATGATAAGTGATGTTGAGCACCTTTTCATGTGTCTGTTGGCCTTCTGTATGTTTTCTTTGGAAAAATGTCTATTCATGTCTTCTGGCCATTTTTTAGATTGTTTGTTTGTTTTTTGGTGTTGAGTTGTGTAAGTTCTTTATATATTTTGGATATTAATCCCTTATCAGATATATCATTTGCAAATATCCTCTCCCATTCGTTGGGTTGTCTTTTTGGGTTTTTTGATGGTTTCCTTTGTTGTGCAAAAGCTTTTATTTTGATATAGTCCCAATAGTTTATTTTTGCTTCTATTTCCCTTGCCTGAGAAGACATACCCATAAATATGTTGCTAGGGCCAATGTCCAAGAGATTACTTCTTATCTTTTCTTTTAGAAGTTTTATGGCTTCAGGTCCCATATTTAGATCTTTAGTCCATTTTGAGTTTGTTTATGTGTATGGTATAAGAAAGTGGTCCAGTTTCATTCTTTTGCCTATAACTGTCCAGTTTTCCCAACACCATTTTTTGAAAAGACTATCTTTTCCTTATTGTATATTTTTGCCTCTTTGTCTTAAATTAATTGACCATATAGGGGTGGGTTTATTTCTGGTTTATTTCTGGGCTCTCCATCTTGTTTCATTGATCTACATGTTTGTTTGTTTGTTTGTTTGCTAAAGCTTTGTAGTGTATCTTGAAATTTGGGATTGTGATGCTTCCAACTTTGTTATTTTTTCTCAAGATTGCTTTGGGTATTTGGGGTCCTGTGGTTCCATACAAATTTTAATATTATTTGTTCTAGTTCTGTGAAAAATGCTATTGGTATTTTGATAGGGATTGCATTGAATCTATAGATTGCTTTGGGTAGTATGGGCATTTTAATCATATTGATTCTTCCAGTGCAGGAGCATTATATATCCTTCCATTTTTTTAGTGTGTCTTCATTTTCTTTCATCAGTGTCTTGTAGGTTTTAGACTATAGGTCTTTCACCTCCTTGGTTAAATTTATTGTTAGTATTTCATTCTTTTTGGTACAACTATAAATGGGGTTGTCTTAATTTCCCTTTCTGCTCTTTTGTTTTTAGTATATAGAAATACAACAGATTTCTGTATATTAATTTTGTATTCAGCAACTTTACTCAATTTGTTAGTTCTAGTAGTTTTTGGTGGATTCTTTTGGGTTTTCTACATATAGTATCATGTCATCTGTAAATAGTGACAGTTTTACTTTTTCCTTTACAATTTGGATGTCTTTTATTTCTTTTTCCTGATGATTACTACAGCTAGGACTTCCAATACTACATTGAATGAAAGTGCTGACAGTGAACATCCTTATCTTTTTCCTGATCTTAGAGGAAAAGCTTTTTGGTTTTCAGCATTATGTATGATATTAACTGTGGTTATTTCATATATGGTCTTTTAAAAAATATTTTATTTATTTATTTGTCAGAGAGAGAGAGAGAGCACAAGCAGGGGGGAATGGCAGGCAGAGGGAGAAGCAGGCTCCCCGCTGAGCAAGGAGCCCGATGTGGGACTGAATCCCAGGAGGCTGGGATCATGACCTAAGCCGAAGGCAGATGATTAATCGACTGAGCCACCCAGGTGCCCCATTTTTATGGCCTTTATTATGTTGAGGTATGTTCTCTCTACACTCACTTTGTTGAGATTTTTTATCATGAATGGATATTGTGTTTTGTCAAATACTTTTTCTCTATATACTCAGATGATCAGAAGGTTTTTATCCTCCCTATTGTTAATGTGATGCATCACATTGATTGATTTGGAGGTAGTGAACTACCCTTGCATCCCTGGAATCAATTCTACTTGATTGTGGTGAATGATCCTTTTAATGTATTGTTGAATGTGGTTTGCTAGTATTTTGTTGAGGATGTTTGCATCTATCTTCATCAAGGATTATTGGCATGTAGTTTTGTCTTTGTCTGGTTTTGGTATCAGAATAATATTGGACTCAGAATGAATTTGGAAGTTTTCCTTTCTCTTCTATTTTTTGGAATAGTTTGAGAAGGATAGGTATCAAACTCTTCTTTAAATGTTTGGTAGAATTCACCTGTGAAGCTATCTGGTCCTGGACTTTTGTTCAGAGTTTTTTATTATTGATTAAATTTTGTTGCTACTAATCTGTCTGTTCAAATTTTCTATTTTCTTCCTGATTCAATTTTGGAAGATTGTATGTTCTAGGACTATATCCATTTCTTGTAGATAGTTCAATTTATTGGCATATAATTTTTTATAATATCTCTTATAATTCCTTGTATTACTGTGGTATTTGTTGTTATTTCTCCTCCCTCATTTCTGATTTTATTGGAGTCTTTTTCTTTTCCTGATGAATCTAGCTAAAGGTTTATCAATTTTTTTTAATCTTTTCTAAGAAGCAGTGCTTGGTTTCATTAATCTTTTCTTTTTAGTCTCTATTTCATTTATTTCTGCACTAATCTTTAGTATTTCCTTCATTATATTAGCTTTGGGCTTTTTCTTCTTTTTCTAGTTCCTTCAGGTGTAAAGTTAGGTTGTTTATTTGCAATTTTTCTTGTTTCTTGAGATAGTCCTATATCATTATAAAATTCCCTCTTAGAACTGCTTTTGCTGTGTCTAAGTATCTTTGACCATTGCATTTCATTTTTATTTGAGTCCATGTATTTTTTTATTTCCTCTTTGATTTCTTGATTGATCCATTTGTTGTTTAGTAGCATGTTGTATAGCCCCCATGAGTTTGTGTTTTTTCCAGAATTTTTTCTTATAATTAAATTCTACTTTCATACATTGTGGTTGGAAAAGATGCTTGATATGATTTCAATCTTCTTAAATTTATTGAGACTTGTTTTGTGGCATTACATGGACATATCCTGGAAAACGTTCTGTGTGCACTTGAAAAGAATATGTATTCTGTGTTTTTGGATGGAACGTTCTGTATATATTTGTTAGGTCCATTGGGCCTAATGTGCCATTCAAAGCCCCTGTTTCCTTGTTGATCTCTGACCAAATCGATGTATGTGGGGTGTTAACATCCCCCACTATTATTATATTACTGTCAATTTCTCCCTTTATGTCTGTTAATATGTATTGTTTTATGTATTTAGATGCTTCTATGTTGGGTGCATAGATATTTACAATCAGTATATGCTCTTGTTGGATTGATTCCTTTATCGTTATGTAATGCCCTTCTTTGTCTCTTGCTACAGTATGTTTTAAACTCCATTTTGTCTGATGTACCTGGCTTTTTTTTTTTTCCACTTCCTTTGTGTGGATTATCATTTTCCATCCCTTCACTTTCAGTCTATATGTGTTTTTAATTCTGAGGTGAGTATCTTGTGGGCAGCATATAGATGGATCTTGTTTTTTTATTTATTCTGTCATCTTATGTCTTTTGGTTGGAGCATTTAGTACATTTGCATGTAAAATAATTTTTGGTAGGTATTTACTTACTGACATTTTGTTAATTGTTTTCTGGTTGTTTTTAAGTTTTCTCTGTTCCTTTCTTCTCTTACTCTCTTCCTGGACTGGGTTTGATGGCCTTCTGTAGTCTTATGTTTGGTTTCCTTTCTCTTTATTTTTTGTGTGTCTTTGATTTAGGTTTTTGATTTGTGGTTACTGTTGGGTTCATATATAATATCCTATGCTTATAGAATTTTATATTAAGTTAATGGACACTTAAGTTCAAACACATTCTAAAAGCACTAAATTTTTACTCCTTCCCCTTTTTTGCATATGATGTTATATTTTATATCTTTTTATTTTATGTATCCTTTGACTAATTTTTGCCAATATAATTAATTTTATTACTTTTGTGTTTTCACTTCCATACTGGCTTTGTAAGTGATTCATCTACTACCTTTACTATATATTTCCTTTTATTTGTGTACTTTTTTCCTTCCATTATTTTCTTACTTCTAGTTATGGCACTTTCTTTCCACTTAAAAAAATTCTTTTTAACATTCTTTGTAAGATTGGTTTAGTGGTGATGAACTCCTTTAACTTTAGTCTGTCTGAGAAATTTTATCTTTCCTCCAATTCTGAATGATAAACTTTTCAGATTTCAGATTCAGTATTGGTGGTAGGTTTTTTTTTCCTTTCGATGCTTAGAATATGTCATGCCCCTGTCTTCTAGACTGCAAAGTTTCTGCCAAAAAATCAGCTGATAGCCTTATGGGGTTTCCTTTGTATGTAACTATTTTCTTTTCTCTTCCTGCTTTCCAAATTATCTTTTTATAATTGCATTTTGCTATTTTAATTAATATGTGTCTTGATATGAACCTCTTTGGGTGCATCTTGTTAGGGGCTCTTTGTAATTCCTGGACCTGGATGTGTGTTTCCTTCCAAAGGTTAGGGAAATTTTCAGCTATTATTTATTCAAATAAGTTTTCTGCCCCTTATCTCTCTTTTCTCCTTTTGGGATTCCTAAAATGCAAATGTTGTTATGGTTGATGATGTCACAGAGTTCCCTTAACCTATTCCCGTTTTTTATTATTCTTTTTCCTTTGTACCATTTAGCTTGGTTGCTTTTCATTACACTGACTTCGAGCTCACTGTTCTCTCCTTCTGCCTCCTCAAATCTGTTGTTTATTCTGTTTGGCATATTTTTCATTTCTGTTGAATTCTTTAGCTCTGACTCATTTTTTTTATATTTTCTATCTCTTTGTTGAAGTTCTTACTGAGCTTATCTACTCTTTTCTCAAATCAAGTGAATATCTTTGTGACCATTACTTTGAATTCTTTATCAGGCATATTGCTTATCTCTGTTTCATTTAACTCTTTTACTGTGATTCTGTTTTGTTCTTTCAATTCTGGTATATTCCTCTGTCTCCTCATTTTGTCTAACTCTGAGTTGTTTTTTTTTCTATGTATTAGGTGGGTTACCTATGTCTCCTGGTCTTAAAAGAAATGACCTCGTTTAGAAGAGGCCCTGTGGTGCTCTATAATCCAGTTCTCTCTGGTCACCAGAACTAGGTGCTCCAGGAGTATCCAATGTGTGGGCAGTGGGTACCCTCCTGTTATGGCTGAATTGTAACTGCTTTTAGCCCAGCTGGCTGCAATAACCAGCTTTACCTGCTTTGGGTATGCTGGGAAGGGTTTTCTCCCCACACTGTTGAGAGGCCCAGCTACAGGTCCTGTGAGCTCTTTGGTGGGTAGGTCTGGCAGTCAGCCTAGGTGTCTGCAACTAGCTTCTGTGCCATAGCTGCAAGTGCACCAAATGGCAGGGCTTGCTTCCCATGCATCCAGCTAGGAGACCTGGCTTCAGGAACTGCAGGCACACTGGTGTATGGGGTTATCTCCCTGTCTTTGCAGGGCAGGAGTCTCTTTGAAGTGACCCTGACCTGGATGGGGCTGCCTTGCCAGGTGTGGTGGGGGCAGGAGCCACTTTGGAGAGATATCTGCTGACATGGACAGTTTGAGTGAGGCAGGTCCACAGGGGGAATGCTGGGGTGGGCACATAGTGCTAGCAAAGTAGATGGAGAGTGTTGGTGCTAGCTCCCACACGGAGAAGCAGTAGTCAACCTTTCTTAAGGTGTATTTTAGTGAATGCTTACAATGTCCCTGGAGTTTTGTGGGATGCTGTTAGGAGTATGAATATGGTGGGGAAAGATTTCCTTTTTCAAGGAGCTCACAGTCTAGTATATCACACTCAGGTGCAAGTAACAACATGATAATGTGGCCACAGAATCAAAGGAATACAATTCCATAGAAACAAGTACTCTTCAAAATTATACTTGATGTGGGCTTTAAAGTGTCTGGCTATGTAGGTTGGGGAATGAGAAGAGAAACGGTGCCTACAAGCACTTTTATTCCCAGAGGAATCTCTTCTATATCTCTGCCCCCTTTGGCACATTTTTAAGATTAGTTGATAAGTCTTCAAGTATGCCCAGGCGCTTTTCACACTCTTGCTCTGTGCTATGTCTCAGGCCATTATTTAGTATTTTGGCTCTTTAAGGGCAGGTACTTGGTTTCCTACTATCTTCTGGCTCTCCCAGAGTTTAGATATCTGCTTTTTAAATGATTTTCAAAGCCAGATGTTAATGGGGACTTCTCCCAAGGTGCGTCCCCAGTGCCAGGGTTGCCCGGTGTTGAGTCTGATCCTCTCACTCCTTCATGCTTGTGATAGCCCTCCCATTTGTGGTTAGTCATGCTGGGATATGGTTCCCAATGGTGTCTCTGCCCCTCCTCTCCTTTTCAATGTGGCCTTCTCTCTATGACTGGCTGTGGAATATCTGTTCTGCAGTCTTCAGGTTGTTTTCAGAGTTAGTTGTATAGATAAAATTGTTTCTCTGTGAGTCCAGGGGGCAAGGTGAGCTCAGGATACTCCCATTCCATCACCTTCCTGCTTCTCACAGATTTTAAATTTTATTTGTCCTAAATATTTAAGAGTCTTTCCCTAAAATTATTTAGAAACAATTAAAATCCTGCAACAAGGAGAGATCATAATCTAAGACATTATCACCCAACAAATTTAAAACTGTATGTTTTCTGCATGTTTTATGGTCCTGGCTTAATAGTGAATAAACACCATAATAATACCAAGAAACCAAGAACTTAGTAGTAATAACTCTAAATTTAAGATTAATTTATGATAATTAATTTTTCAATTTGCTCAGGAAATCTTAAAAACCTTCCTTGTTTTCCTTTACTTCATAGTTGTAACTTTTCTTTTTTGAAAAAAAAAAAACATTAAGGAAGTATTTGTGATGATTTCAGTCGAGTCCATTTCTTATGTCTTAATGGTAATTTAAATAATTTAAAATAAAATCATGGATGAAATAAATGATCCAGTCTAATGTTTCTCCCACCATAATGAAAAGAATTTTTTTAGGCACCCAGCTGCCCCACTGATTATTTATAATTTTTAAAGGACCATTTTATGCATTTTAATTTTTGTGTCATGGGCCACATAAAGATGGATAGACCATTATAATATGATGAGGAAAAATTCTCTGATCATACTTGATTCTTGCAGTCATCAAAAGGTGTTTGCTTTCAAAAGAATTATAGTTCCAGCTTGCTTGCCTTGGGGAATGTCAATTAAATCCAAATTATTTTGTGATAGAGATTTTGCCATTTTTAGAGTCAGGGTAAGCGAACTAGAAATGACAAAAATCCAATGAGAAATGAAAAAAATAAAGTTTGATATTTACCTGTAAATTGCTTATCTTACAATTAAGCATTGGTTTACCCTTGCCAAATTTCCCCATTTGCAGATGCCTATTAAAAAATAAGCTGTTTTCATTTCCTGCTAGTACACAATTTAGTTTCTTTTAGTGCATGCTTGTGCTCAGTGCTTTCAGAAAAGCTTTGTGTTATGTCTGGTATCTTGTACTTATAAAGAATCACTTTCAGTGTGTGTGGCCTGGTTCCTAAGAGTCTATCGATTCATTGAATTTCCTGAATTTCAGAAAGTCACCAATTGATTCTTTATGCTGCCTGGCAGAGCAATTCTTAATTTTTGTCTGTTTCATCCCAACATCATTCTTAAGAAGAAAAGGTTTTCCTTACATTGCCTTGAAGGGTTTACTGAATCATACATCACCAAGAGCATTTTAAAGCTTTATTTTGTCTGTTATTTAAAGTGGAAAATGCTGTCCCTTAAGACACTGGCACTCTGCCATTTGCCTCCAGAATATTTCATGGTTCACTGTCAGGACTGTTGCTTTTTCTAGAAGAACATATGGGCCATTTTGGAGAAGTTTTCTGTAACATTCAGATGCTGAACATATATCTATTTACATTTGGTCTCCAACAAATAATTTTTCTGGAATTTTTATATCTTATGGATTCTTTGGAACTTACTGAAAATTATATTGGAGCCTGATGACGCCAAAGGAGGCTTGTGAGTTGGAAGTAGAAGGGACTAAATTTAATTGAAGCAAAGTTTAGCATCATTGGAATGTATTCCTGTGATTTCATTATTTTTCACTGGAGTATTTCACCTTCCTCCTCTGCCTTCCCCTCTTTCTCTTCCTCTTCCTTCTTTTTTAGTGATTTCAAATAGTCAGTATAAAATATTTAAAGTAAAGGGAAAAAGATCCTCCTGCACTCTGTGATGTTGATAAATAAGTCATTGGAATGTGGTAGGAGTTAGCACACACTTGAGGATGATTGTGTCATTAAAATCGCATCCAGTCCATCTGGAAATACCTCACCTGAATTGTTCTATAAACACTTTGCTCACTAAAACACCTGTTTAGTCTGATTGTGTATATTTTGAGTTAAAGGAATCAAACAAAATGCATTTAAAACAAGCAATTAAAACTAAAGTACGACTACACTCTGAATGGAGGTGCTAATTGCAATTCCAAGGAAAAACAGTCTCCCATTTTGTACAATATATTGTATTGATAACTAGAACTAGGCGGGATTTAGTGGGAAGAGACTAATTCCTCATATTACTGTTCTACCAAATTGTGTCTTTGTTGGTCATTTGGTGAATGACTTATTGATTTGCTAAGTTATGGAGCTAGTTGGCTCTTAAATGAGATCTAATCTGCAAATGGTACTATGGCAATGAAGGAAGAATGAGGAAGTAAAAGAAAATAAAAGAATAACAATCATGTTCTAAATCTCAAAACCATTAATAATACCATAGTCAGGGACCTCAGCTTAGAAAGTCTTTTGCCCAAGCAAAGCTGGAGTCTTTCCAGATTCAGAAGACTGGAGGAGTTGAACAGAAGAGAAGTGGTGATGGTCAGAGCAAGATAAAAAGGGAAAATGAATGTACATGAAAGAACCTCTGTGTCATCACAGAAGGCATGAAATCAGAGATAGATTTTAGAGAATGTGCCCTTCAGGGAAACCCAAAGTAAGTATGGCTGTATGTCTTACCACGTCAATTATTTGATTCTCTTTCATGTTAGAATTATATACATGTCATCTGGTTGTCAACTTGTCCTTATTCCATGAGTCTCATTTTGCCACTTGGCCACAACAACAACCAGCTTAAGAGGAAGAAGGCACAGTCATCTCTGGACTCATTGTATGGTTAGTGGCATCCACTTGCTCCCTGAAGATTCCTTTAAAGGAAAGGGAAAAGGGAAGCCTGGGAAGGATCCCATTAGGCACAAGTCTAGAGAATCAGCAGAATCTTTAATCACCCAGGCCACATAAAATCAGGAAGACAACCACATAGATTCATTCACTCTATTGTAGCATAGCAGACAAATGAGGAAAAACAAAGGAAGAAATGACTTGCTCACCCTTACCTTTGGGAGGAAAGTCAAGAGGAAAAAAGCAAAATTTGTAGAGAAAGTTTCAAAGTAGTTGTTTAATTGTCTAATTATTATACTTCTTTTTCCCATAGACCACAAAGTGATTATTTATATATGACCCACATTATGCTGACCCACATTATACTGGTCAGTGTGCCCTTATTAATATTTGGTGTAAATGTGATTTTATTAAATCTCCAAATAGGCATATCCTATAAAGGAACTTTGGAGTAGAGCAATATATTACAGCCTTTTTAATACATCGATACCATTATTTACCTTTTTAACCATCATCTTCCTGATTTCTCTGAGATACTTGATGCTTTGATTTTTATTTGCCAAGACATTATAATTTGGAGTTAGCACTTAGATTGCAACACATGATTGTGTCTCACTAGCATGTGTACCAAATAACAGGCAATTATTTAAATATTTCTGTTCTGGAGACACACCTTTGAATTCTGTATTTGGATATGTGTTATAAGCAACATCTTCCACATTTATCCAAAAATTTCCCAATCTTGAAATGTATTAAATAGTAGAACTGAATCAATTTTAAATCCTACTAGCCCAGGAAGCTCAAGATATTCATATCTATGTCTATAATGTACACACATATCTGCACCCCCACACCCAGAGGCAGAATGATCCTCAGCATGTGTATTTTGAGAGAAAGAAAGAATTAGAAGAGTGGGAATGACAGACTCTGTGGTATTCAAGTCAGTAAAGCATATTACATCTTAGATTTTCTCAAAGGGAGTTTAGTTTCCAAAAATACTATGAAGACCTTGATGTAGTGAAGTCTCACCTGTGACATGATCCTTTGGTATTTCCTATGTTTTTGCTTTTCAGATTTAAGAGTCATGCTCCTGATGGTGTTAGGTGTTCGTCAGATCTCTGTCCATCAATAGGCCTCATGCTTGGCTTGTTTACACAAGTCCTGACTTTCAGGGAACATTGGCAGCCAAAGAACACAGGAGGGAGGCCATGATAACTGTAGAGAGAGAATGTCACTGTGCCTTCTATCATGCCCAGGATGTATGCCCCATGTCCTCAGAGGGAGAGGCATCGAATGAGGATAATTACATTCATAAAATCATTTATAAGCATTAAGTTAATACATTCTTTAAAAAATTCAGTGACTTGACTTTATTCTTAAAAGAGTACAAACAATGATTCTTGTTTTTAATCTCCAGTGGGTATGAGCATTTGATCGTAGACAGTGTTCAGTGTTCCTTTTTACACATTTTATTTTGATGGTCATCTGTTTTTTTACCTTCAATTCATGCTAAAGGAACAATCAGTATTCTCCATTCACCTGTGACTTGTAGAAGAAAAGTTGAATCTCATCTTGACCCCAGGCCTGAGACTCTTTCTTTCTGTGACATGCACAATCTCTGGGGTCCTGGGCCATATGGGAGCATGCCATGGAGTATTGTATTGTCAAGAGGCTTGTTTTCTTAGGCCTTGTGAAAATGTCATGAGCTCTAGACTATCGGTAGAGAATAAACCAACACCAACCATATTGGTTGTTTGTTATTGTACTTTTATTATCACCACTGGAATAAATCTTCTATCTTCAAATAATAATTTTGTCAGTCTTATTGCATTAGTTAGCAATTTAATAGGGCCCATGTACTTTGGTATGAATGCTGACCACGCATGAACCAAGCTTTACGCTAATACAACAGCTGCCCACAGGAACCTCCAATCTAAAGGTTATATAGTAAATCTTGACTGGATTGAAGTAAATGGGCCAGGTGCCATGGTAGAGAAATGCCACTTTTATCTTTTATCCATTTATCCCTGTAAAACTATTACTTTTTCACTACTAAAAGAGAAATGTTTGATTTTGTCTAATTGGTGGTAATTAAAAATATTAGTTGTCTTCAGTATCTCATAAGGCATATGACTTCTATAATCCACTCAAATATTCCAACGTCTACTTGAATATTTCAAGTGGTTAAACCAGCTTCCTCTTTGACACACTTAGAAGAGACCCTAGGTTTGACTTTTTATGCTCTCAAATGCACTATGAATCATTCTGCCAAACTCCTGCCCTTCATGTGAATGATATATTTTATTTACACTCTTAGAAAAGAATCTATGCATGGCCATTATTAATCACTCACACCTTTAAGAATGATCTTACCTTCTAGCTATTCATCAAAATCACTATCCTTCCTGTTAGAGACACATCATAACTGATTTACAGTCAAACTGTAGATGGGTCCTAGTACATGGCTATTAGCAGAATAGATGTCTCTTCATTTTAGGATTAGAGACACACGCGTGCATGTGCGCATGGTATGTGAGTGCACACGCGCGTGCCCATGGGCGCACGCGCACACACATGTATCTCTGTATGCTATATCTATTCTAGCAACTCTCTTTAAAAGGCCAAACTGCTAAAACCATGTTGGCTTTCAGATAATACATCACTATGATTGAGGAGCAGCATATCATTTCCAAAGCCATTCCCACCCTGAGCAAGGCCAGTAAGACATGAGACAACTGGATTAGCAAAGGTTCAAAGACCATCATCTATGATTTTTATCAAAAGCAAGGGAGGGGAAAAATTGGTAAATGAATCAGCTCCCTTTGATTATATACTAATCTCAAGAGAAGACTACTTTGTAATTGAATCATATCTCATTTAAAAATCAAGAAAATAATTTTTTCTGCCTTGACCATGACTAATGCATGCTTTTGCTGGTGAAGAAATATTAAATCATTCATAAAATGTGTTTGAAATGCCCCATTTTGGGGGGAGCATTCTCATGCCCCTCTAAAAAGTTGGCTGGAAATTGGAAAGACAATGCTTATATTAGCCTCAGGGGAAACCAAAATAGAACAGGGATTGGCATATTTTCCATTCTCCCTTTTTCTTTGGCTACTACTATGATTTCATACTGAGATGAGAATTAGAAAAGGCCAAGAGTTTGGATAGCTTCTCAAAAGTATTAGATAATACATCAAAATGAGGTGGAAAGTGCTTGAGAGTAGGATTCTGATTACACAGCATCCCTCTATACAAATGCATAGAACCTTAGAAATATTGCAAAATAAATATATCATGAAAGAGACATTTAACTATACAGGTAGCACTTTAAAAATTACAAAATCAAGAAAAACACTGCAGTAAGGCTTTGAATCTTAGAAGATGCTAAGAACTCTCTTTTCAACAGAATTTTAACTCCCTGAGCATTAAGGAATTACTTAATAGAAAAGGAAATAACCCATGGGGGGAAATGTAGCCAGCAGAAAAGCTGCTTACAATTTTTGATAGGCCCTGGTATAGGATAGTAGAAAGGCAAATGACTCTATGCTCACTCCAAAACTCTGTATCTTAGAAGTTCTCATTCATTAATTTTTCTTTGCTGGCATTAAAAGCTTCCAAAGAGAAAGGCTAGGATATTGAGCTTGTTACGGATATCCTTCTTACTGACTTTTTCCCCCCCCACCTCATGGAAGGCAGATCGGCAAGACACGGGATCTAATCCCAGTTTAGAATTTTATGAACCCTAATGCAAAAAAAAGCAGTCCCATGGAAGAAGTGACTGCAGGTAACAAGGATATATTGCTCACCATTAAGTGTGTTAAACACGGGGAAGCAGTAGTCAACCTTTCTTAAGGTGTATTTTAGTGAATGCTTACAATGTCCCTGGAGTTTTGTGGGATGCTGTTAGGAGTATGAATATGGTGGGGAAAGATTTCCTTTTTCAAGGAGCTCACAGTCTAGTATATCACACTCAGGTGCAAGTAACAACATGATAATGTGGCCACAGAATCAAAGGAATACAATTCCATAGAAACAAGTACTCTTCAAAATTATACTTGATGTGGGCTTTAAATGTGTCGTGCAAAAGCTACCCTACATCTTTTAAAAATGTTTTCCTGAGAACTACATAATTTTGTGATTTTATAGATTATGCTGCTTTAGAAAGAACACTTTTTTCTCCTATCAGACCAGCAGTCTCATTCAGTGAGGATGTTACTCTAAGGTGTGATGAATTCAGAGCAGCCTCCTTCATTGTTTTCATCTTTCAGGAAGGCAAAGACAAAGGGATACCCCTTTAGGATCTGGATCACTTTAGCCTGTTACGTCTCAACCATCAAACCTGCACAAGAGGCACCCAGATTAGTCAACAAGCAGATGATTAGAGATAAAACCTCTCATCCTGGGATAAATTTAATCCAGGCAGCATGTGCTCTTTGGTCATTTTATAAATATAGCATTTTAGAACAGCATTCTCAGAGATCCAGCAGTGCATATCCAGCATTGTAGCTAAAATATTCAAATAGAAATAAAAATAACTCCCCAGAAAGTTGCTGGCATTCATGTTTCCGTTGGAGAATAATTACAGAAGTCAGTTTCAAAGCTAGCATAAGAGATGTTGAAAACCACCTCTCACCCCCACAGAAATGCTAATGACTAGTTGTATTATAGTCTTAAAGCAAAGGTTCCCAAACCTTCTCTTTCTCAGATTTATGGTGTCACAATTACTGGCCATGACCAGACTCTCTGGAAGGAAACAGATTCCCTGGACAGTGAAGAGATCCAACCAGGTATCTCCTGGGGCAGTAGCATTTAGCCCTGAAGGTTTAATATTTCTAATCGTATTATGTTCTAATCCTATTACTGAAATGTTGAGGTGAATTGCATATATTTCCTTCTTTATCTCTGTGCAATCTCACATATTTCCTTCAATAATGGCTTTTGGCCACTGCTCACAAACAGTTTTGCTTCTTTATTTAATTCTTAAAAAAATATATATAGACAATCAAAGTGAAATCTGTTTATAGCAACATGCGGTGCTGCGTCTCCTTACGATGCCTCACGGGGAAACTGGCCATATAGTGGCTATGCATCCAGCCCCTGATTTCTTGCCTTTTGTTAATCCAACTTATTAGTACATCAAAAATCATGGTTTCCGTTGATGACAGATTCCCACTAATGTGTGTGTTTATGTGTGTGTGAAATAGCTACACAATGAGTTATTGAGTTGTACATAGAAAAAATGCTAGGCAACTGCAAATTACAAGGATATAATGCCACCAGGGGGTTTAATGGTGACATCATAAATCACAAGAGCCAGGTATAAATGGACTGGGCTTCCCCACAACTCTAAGATGCCACTGGAGCTGTGATTTTAAAGGTTGTCTACTCTCCCCAACCACCCTTCCCATATACGTGGATAATTTGTGTTATAATTTCCATTGTCTCCCATTCTATCTACTTCTCCTCAGCAACTTCAAACCTTTTTTCTACACCCAGAGAGAATCTGTTTTCCCCGCTGTGTGACTAGAGCATCTATATTTAAATGTTAACACTGGATTGTCTCAAGTTAAAATATAACAATTCTAAAAATCTTGCCATTCTGGGCTAGATGTCACCCTCAGGTGCTATGACAGACAGATGACAACAGACCCAAAGATTAAGAGATTTTCTCTTCTTGGATAACCGTGCTCCATGCACCTCTTCTCATTTCCTCTAAGAGCAGGGAATCTAATTACATAGAGTACCCCGTTAGGACGGCAAACATAGAAATGATTTTATGGTTTTGCTTTTTTTCCCATCTGAAGTTCAGCGAATCCAAGTAATATTCTAATTTATTTCTGTGTCCTAAATGATTCATTTTTCTCTCTGATGCTGTCTTATGGAGGAATATATTAACATAAAATAATAACTGGCCCAAACTTTTGTCCAAATTTAAATATGTCCTAGCAAAGCCAGCCCCAATTCTAATTGCTTTTATGTGTCACTTTAAAGTAGGAGAACCAACCTCCTGGCAGCTTTGCTTTGGGTCTTAATTAGCCACTTAACTGCAAATTGGTTGGCACCCTAGTCCTTTCATCAGTTATTACCCAAATAGCATCACCGACTTCGGATAAAGAAAAGAAAGATCCCACATGTAGCAGGTCTTTCCATCATTATTGCCCTTTAATACAAAGAGGGGGGTTCCCAACTACTAATTAAGGCTACGTTTTTAATAGGCAATTGGCATCTTATTTAATTCACTCTCAGTGCGATGTCTTAAAGGAAAAACAATCACAGTAATGTGTGTACAGTGCTTAAGAATTTACAAAATATTTTCATCTACTTTATTACTCTTACATAGTATCTGCTTTAGCTGTGTATTAATCAATATGTTTTTATTGGTTGCCATGATTTAAGATGTGGATTTTATTTCAGTCCTTACTGCATTTGCCTGTGTACCCACGAAGATATCTAATAAAATTAACCAGGCCAATCTCTGGTATATAAAAAGGAGCTGGCTTCTTTATTTTATTTTATTTTTTTTGCATTTCTAGGAAATGGACAGACTGTTAAACATACTATATAGATAGGTACTTCTTTACAAAGCAAGCCTAAGTGGTTAATGGGCAGAAGACTCAGAGGCTTGGTTCTGAGAACATAGAAATAAGGGAGAAAGAGACTACCGATAGAGATCAGATCCAAAAACTTGCCAAAGGGGATAGAATTCAAAAAGAACATGACAATTTGTTTAGTGTTTTAGCAGAATACCCTCAACTGATACTTTGCATGCAATATGATATCACGTCCTTTGTTGATGCTAGAAAAGAAAACAAGTCATCATGGTGACTTTTTAATAATCAACACCTTTTTCTTCTTGTTTTTTTTAACCTGTCTTGCAAACCAGTCCTCTTATTTCGGGTTATAACACTTACTATAAATTTTAAATGCAGGTACTCTTTTCTATTCTGTTACTTTATGTGTATGTAAATTCAGACTTCCTCTGTCTCTCTGAAAGACAGGTTGAGTTGAGATTTTGCACATCCCAAATGTCTTCTGCCCATCACAGCGACTGGGAGCCCAAAGCCCAATCCACAGGCTGACCTCGAGTAAGATTGTTCCAGGCTGTGTGTTTTGGGAAACTTGGAATTAGTGAATTATGTTTATGGGATTCATTTCTAAACTGTACCAGAGCTTATAAAATAATAGTATTTACGATATCCTGGAACAACAAACACAGCATGGAGGCAGCTGCCTCATCAGAGACGGAGCCACGGTGATCTCAGACATTTGTCTATTTATCATGGACTGGACTTCCTTGGCAAACAAGTCAATAAGGCAGATGAGCACACCAGTCTAACGCTCTGCTCGACACTGCAAGGAAATGTGCTCCTCACCATCACTCCAAAGTGCTTCTACTCTGTAAGCTCACTGCCTTTAAGTTGAAGTGTGAAGAATAGCAATGTGGGACCGAGATCAAATGAAGTCAGGCCTTTGATTAAATGTGAAATGAGAGGTGTTTTGAAGAGAGCACAGATCTTTTTCTTTTTGGCCGATGTAGGCAGTATCTACAATTAAATCTCAAAAGGAGCAGATGTATGCTCACAGGAAAGATGTGAAAGAAAAATCATTAGGAATTATTATGCTTTCGCTACCTAAAAACAAACTTTTTCCTGTGAAATATATGAGTTATTAATTCTGGCAACACTCGAGGTTTTTCCTTCCATATGTGATTATGGAGTAGCCAGTTTTTAAGTACATTATGCATTTGAATTTATCCAACAAATTCTCTTCCCTAAATAAAAATTTCTCTAAATCTAGGTAATCTCCTGGAAGAAGTTTCATGATAATGCAATAGCTGTGAATTACTCAGCTAGCAAAGGATTTCATTTTTCTATATCAAACAAACAAATGAAGCACTTTATCTAGCGTTTTTCAAATAGTAGGTATTGGATAAAATGTTTGAATATACAAAGCAGATGAGAAGAAAGAACTAGGTCTAATAAGAGAATATTTCTAGCTAGTGCTACATGGTTCCACCCTTGATATCTAAAGAATCTTACTTTAATCGCCTTAAAAGAAAAAAAAATCTTATTTTTGTTTAACTGTCAGAATAACTCCACAGTGCAGCTGCTTGCCCACAAAGAACCTTGAATAAAGGAGTGTCCACCTGAATTAGCGTGCAGCCAAAAATGTAGAAACAAAAATCTGAGTGTTCATTAGGACTTCCATGTGATAGATATTACCCTGGAAAATAAAATGGACAGTGTCTTTCCCTCCCTCTAGAATGAGTTTATTCTGGCCAAAAGAACACATTCCAGTTTTTCTAATTTCCTTATTGGTGGGTTCATTTGTAAGCAGCCACAACAGTTGGCCAAGGTCAGCAAGTCAGAACTACAATGCCTCAAGTCTCTTGAGAGTTGTAATTTTTATACCAAAATGGAGGTTATTTAGGGCAGTTTATCTCCCCAGCTGTTTTTAAGCAGACAGCATGCTGACCACCCAGTGGGTGAGACCAGGATGGGTGGAAGTGGAAAAGACTCTCTGATGTGACTCAAAAGAAAAAAAATGCAAGATTCTTGGGGAAAATTCTATCATGGCAGGAGGCCATGAAATACTTGTCTTAAACAACTTATTTTGTACTCTAGATTGTAAATCTACCTCCTGTGAGCAGCCCTTAAAAATCGAGACTAAATAGAAGACAGCATTGAGAGTACTTTAAGAAAGGGAAGGCTTATATTAAGGTTATGTCAAGTGCATCAAATAAAGAAAATAGAGGGATCTAATCTCTTAGATATTTTAATTTGTTTTGTTTTCATCCCATTTTGAATGGTATTGAAACTTCAATGAATAATTTAACATTAATTTAGTAAACCTTATGTAAGCTATTCTAGCTTCATAGTTTTATAAAGCTGGATTTATAGAGCTGACTCATAAATGGACTATCTAGTGGAATTATTATCTGTAAATATTGGACATAATAAGAGAATGAAAGAATATTGTGATTTTATGGTTTCGTTTTGTTCATGGATGAATCAGTAGCTTTTCTGATTAAACGATTAATTTAAAACTTACCTAACCCTTCTCTAATACAGTAAACAGAATTTAGTTTATTAGGTTATCATTAGGAGTAGAGACATGCCCATTTTTATTATGTTACACAGAATGTAAACTTTGTGATATTAGGAAAACAGGCTTATTCAATATAATATTCCTAGCACCTGGAACAGTCCCTGACAAATATTAAACATTAGATAAAGTATTTGCTGAATAAATGCACCTAAATCAGTGATTTCCCTGACCAAAAAGAGACAAACTATAAGACCAAAACAAAGACAAATCACATAAAAATAGGAAACTTAGGTAGAATCCAGAAATTTGAATGTTTTAATAGATTGCCCAATGATTTTGATGATCACCTAATTTTGGTAACCACCAACTATCTACAGCTTGGTACGATGTATTCAGAAACCACAAATGAGCCCACAGACATGGAGCTCAATTAAAAAAAAAAAAAAGAATGTCTTTAAAAGAGGCACACTCCATCTGGTTAACTCATATTTTTATGTCACTCTCTACTGTTGTACGCAAATTCCATTTTACTCATTTTCTTTACCTGTCTGGCAACTGAAGACATGGGGTTTCCAATCCCTGAATTATGGATGTTTATAACTCAGTTTTGGCAGACTCTCAACTTATATGAAAGCTTCAGTTTGATATTTATTTTTCTTTATTTTATTTTTATATTTCTTGTAAGAAAAAGAGTGCATTTTTGAGATTAAAAAATAGGAAAACCAAAAAGAAAGTTGAACTAGATGTCTTTTAAAATAGCTTCTAATTTTCAAGTTCATTGTGAGTGGCTTTATGAAGGCCACTTATGATAGAAGCCTCCAGTAGTTCGTACATCCTTCAGGTCTCTAATATTGCCTCTATGTAGAGAGGTATGCAGAAAATACAAGCAAAAGAAGAGGTTAATGCCTTGAGGGCTGAAAACAGATCTGCCTTCAAACACAGGAATCTCGGTAGGTATCTTAAAATATGATGCTGTTTTAAGAAAAAGGCCCACTGAAAACTAAGATCTACCTCTTTCAGATTACCAGTGTGACAATAAACTCAAAAATTCCTTATTAGTTTGGAAGTGTGTAAGGCTTCTTCATCTGGCTTTGTTTCTCTTCAGCCTTACCTCTTACCTCCTCTCCTAACTTTCACCTAAATATTTTCAGTTCCTGAAACAGACCTTTAAACTTTCCCTCATACTGGTACTACCACCTGGAATATTTCTCTCACCTCCTTCTCTTGGCCAATTCCCTTCTTAGATGCTGATAAGAAATCACTGTTTATCCCTAAGGGGAGAAGAGGTCTGATGTAATCCACCTGCCACCAACCAAGGGACTGTTTGCTCAAGAAACGGTGATCTGCCACAGACTTAGGTTCAGTCTTAGTCTCTGGTAAACATTAAGATGTGGCAGTAACTAGACCGGCCTTGGTAAAAAGGAGCCCATGCACAGCTTCCACTCATCCTGGCCACTCTTTTCATAGTCCCATTGCTCAAGGACATTTAGGCACTGGGGTAGCAGAGGAAACAAGCTGGCTGATATCCTCAAGACAAGTCATTCTATCCATCTTCTTATTCAGTGCTTACTCTCTGATGGGCATTCTTTGGCGCATAACTGAGCAGCCAAGGCATTTCCCACTATCCATAAGTCCATATATAACCATACTTCAGATTACTTGTCCTTCTGTGTTAGGTGAATGACCCAGTATACTGCTCTTACCTCTGCCTGCTAGTAAGATTTCCTTTAACACTGTCCTTTAGACAAATTTAAGTGGGGATATAATGGAATGGTAGTTTAGTTTTAGCTACCACCAACATACATGAAAAGGTCCAAGTTTCTTTCTTCACTATGTGATTGTAAAAAATCCCCACCTCCAGTAGGCCGTAGTTAGTTGAAGGAGGACTGATGTATGAGCATGAAATAAAATACTGTCAGGCATAAAGTTGGTCGGAGTCCATTCAGAGCCAGTCGTGTAACGGGCACTGGGACAAGATGTGTGCATTTGAAGTCCCTGATACATACCCTCAGTGTCTCCATAGTGGCTGACTCGTAGCAGGCACTAATAGTATTTGTGGCTTATATCACCAGGAGCATGATACCATCAACAGCAATGGGGAAAGTTAACTATTCTGCGAAGTTAAGGAAGAGAATCTCAGAAACCTTTTAAATGGAAGATGAAATTAAAATGGCTGTCTAGACTGGAAGTGAAGGCTTAAGAGGTGGCTTTTAGGCAAAAACAGACTCAAGAGATGTAATAAAAGTGATCAAGGGTGCCTGAGAAAATGAGGGATAATGAGGTAAAGAATGAGGCATGGAATTCTGAAAAGTTCGGAAGTGCAGTGTGAATATCTACTTGGAATCTGCTGAGAGACCTGAACAGTTGTAATACTTAATTTTATGTCAACTTGACTAGGCTAAGGGATGCCCAGATAGCTAGTAAAATACTATTTCTGGGTGTGTCCATGAGAGTGTTTCCAGAAGAGATTAGCATTTGAATCAGCAGACTGAGTAAAGGAGATCCCCTCACCAATGTTGGTGGGCATCATCCGATTGGTTAAGGGCCCCAAAAGAATAAAAAGGCAGAGGAAGGACAAATAATCTCTGGAATGTTCATCTTCTGCCCTTGGACATTGGAACTTTTGAGACTTGGGCTTTCTGACTCTGGGACTGATAGCACTGCACCCCCTTCAGAGTGGGAGTTACATCATCAGCTCTCCTGGTTCTCAGGCCTTCTGCCTGGAACTGAATTATTCCACTGGATTTCCTGGTTCTCCAGCTTGTGGACAGCAGCTCCTGGGACTTCTCGGCCTCCGTAATCATGTGAGCTAATTCATATAATAAATCTCCTGTTACTTCTATCTGTATATATCCTATTGATTTTGTTTCTCTGGAGAACCCTGACTAATACAGGAGTGTAGAGAGTAGTGACATTTTTAAGACTGCTAATTTGCAGAGGACTAATTTGCAGCAGTTCTTATGGGTTGTAAGTGCAAGCTGTTGCAGTAAGAGCTGTGAACTTGAAATCTAGCGGTTGGTGTTTTAATCCTGTCTTTGCCACCTAGAGCATTTTTCCTTAGCTGCAAATGTGAGAGATGGAATAGAAGGTCTTTGAGCCTCTTTCAGGCTTGATCATTATACAAGTATGATTGCAAATTAGAACCCTAGGATTCTGTGAATATCCCAGCGAGGCATCCTCAAAGTTTGACAAAAGATAGATTCACAAGGTGTGCAGGTGTGGGAAGTGCTATATAAAACATAAAATAAAATGATTAGATGTGCAAGTGATTAGATAGCTAGCTAAGTGATCAGCTTGCAGAAATGTGATGGAGAAGATGATCTTACAGGGCATAGGGAAGAACTGTAAGAAGTTGCAATTTAATAGGGATGTTATAGTGAGGGATTCCACTGGACCCAAATGAGAGAGAAAGTGAGGAACAGCAGGTAGATTTTGTTGATCTCTGCATGTCCATGTATCTGGTAGATAAATTCACGTGAGCAGATAAAGCTGTTTAAAATCTTAATTTAAGCATCTTAGATTGGAGTCACGTGAAACTTCCTTTACAAATGAATTGTATGATGCGAAGTTAAAGGAAATTAATACAAGGTAAACAACCACAACCAATCCCTCCCCCCACAGCCTTTCAGTGACTGAGGGAATTACAGTATGTAATTGAAGAGATTGAAGAGTAATAGTTTAGTCTTGCTAATGTTGAAGTGACATGACAAAACTATTGTTTCATGTAGAGATTTACATTAGTGACGTATATCATGTAGAGATTTACATTAGTGACATATAAAATGATGGTTAGGAGAAAACTTAGCTTTTAATTCAACATTTCAGTATGCAAATTAAAAATACCACAACTAGAACATTGCTTTTAGCCTTTCCAAAACTGCTATTAGCTTGATTCAGGAGAAATTCTTAACTATTCTGTCATGGAATGGACTCAATTATGACCAGACTGGTCTTTACCTTGTGTGTAATAGAATGACTTGCTGGCTATCGTCTGACACTATCTAGAGACTTCCTCTTCTTTTCATATTTTTGGTGAAATACTATGTGAATAATATGGTATTTGCATACGAATTCAGGTTAGGCAGGATTAAATCAGAGATTTCAAACACTATTTTCTTTTTTTTTTTAAAGATTTTATTTATTTATTTGACAGAGAGAGAGAGAGAGCACAAGCGGGGGCGGGGAGTGGCAGGCAGAGGCAGAGGGAGAAGCAGTCTCCCCCCAGAGCAGGGGGCGCCCAATGTGGGACTGGATCCCAGGACCCCAGGATCATGACCTGAGCAGAAGGCAGTCGCTTAACCAACTGAGCCACTCAGGCGCCCTCACTGTTTTCATTCAAAAGGTAAGTGTCGGGGCGCCTGGGTGGCTCAGAAGGTTAAGCATCAGCCTTCGGCTCAGATCATGATCCCAGGGTCCTGGGATCAAGCCCCACATCGGGCTCTCTGCTCAGCAGGAAGTCTGCTTCTCCCTCTCACCCTCCCTCTGTGCTCTCTCTCTCTCAAAGAAATAAGTAAAAATCTTTAAAAATGTTAAGTGTCAATGATGGGTTGGCAGATGACTTCAGTATGCAAATATTTTTGTTTTCATGGAGATAGGATGGATTCCAGCACAAACTACTTCCACCTGCAGAAGTCTCTTAATAAAAATATAGTCATGTTGTCTTTGGTCCACTCAATTTTCTTCACTTCACCATAATGGCCCTGAGAAGCATTCTCCATGACTAAGGTTAAGGTGGAGGATACAGACATCCGATAAAACTGTGGTTTTATTCATCTGGATCAACTTTCATGTTACTATTATCCATATGGGAAATTGTAAAGAAAGCAGAAATATGACTTTCATTAGATTTGTAAAATATACTGAAATAAGACAGAATAGATTGTCTATCAATTTATTTGTCATTTTGGACAAAGGAATGTGCCAATCATCCAACTATATATATTTCCATATACAATTGATTACTCCTAGATACTTACATCTGGATATGTTGTCCTATGAAAAAAATCTTTACTAGTAGTCTATTGTTATCTGGCTCCTTCTTCCCACAGCTATGGCATATTGTAAATTGTCTGGAAGAGTCTAGTTACAATGCTTATTTCTTTAATCTCATGTCAAACTGAAGGTTAGTTTGACCCATATTAAATAAGGGTAGAGAAATGAAAAAGAAGACATTGGTGATAAACAGTGTTTAATTCCATTTTGGAGAAAACAATCAACTCTCTTTCTGTAGGATAAAGCTGAAAATGGCAAAAGCTCACACAAATATACAGTGCTATATCATTTTCAGGTTAATAAAAACAATTTATATGCAGGGTAGTGAACAAGAAGAAAGTTATGGAAAACATTTCTCACCCAAGGACAGTGTACCAGATGTGTTAAGACTTATGGGGGCAATCAGAGGTGACCAAGTCTCAGTGGCGGGCCTTATTAAGTTAGACGGTGACCCAGTGCCTTCAACTTATTAAGCTGTCGAGAACTTCAGTGATTAAAACCAAAGAAAGGTCAGATACAAACCTTCAGAATGTCCCTACACTGTTATTTTCTTATAGGCACTAGACCCTCATGGAAAATACTTCTCTTGACTTTAAAAAATTAGTTATTTAAACTGGATTTATCCAAAGCTTGAGAGAAATTTTAGTAGATGATGCTTCCTCAAGATTTCTCATACCAGTTTCGTAACTTGAATCGATATCTAAAGAAGTATCCTTAGAAGGTGGTTCTGCATATCATCAGAACTGAGGCCAGAGGAACAGATTCATGGGGAAGTTAGCATCTTCAGATGGGTCCTAGAAGATGAGTGAGACTTGTAGCTACTGTTAGAGATACTGGGCATAAACTTTCAAAACCTTATAATTAATACATGTAGAAGTTAAAATTTGAGATTTAATTCCATCCCAAGTTGTATCCTAGGCTCTAAATATTGTATGGGTTTAGATAACTTTTCTTTGTCCTTTTCATCTGTCTCCTTTTCCAAATGTATCTGTCTCTGTATTATGATATATAAATACACCAAACTCTGAATACATTCATGTGTAAACGTACAGGTACAGGGGTATCATGTATATGTAAATGCATACTGTACATGTATCTAGGACAATGTTAAATGTTGCGCTTTCTGTTGTCTTGGGATCTAAGCAGAAGTCTCAATTCCATATGCACCCGAACCTTTCAACCCCATGGCGGAAAGTTGCTGTACTGTTTCCGCAGCACATGCCAAAAGATTGTGAAACTGGTTCTGCAAGCTTTAGTCTGTTGCACATCTCTAGGATATAAAGAGAAAAAAAAGAAAGGGCTATTTACTCCTACAGTCCCCCTGCCCACCATCACCACCGCTTTATGGTATTTTCCCTTACCTCCTTTCCAGGGAAGTTTGCCTTCAAGAGAAGTGTTTGAAGAGTTTTACAGTTGCCTGGAGTTTGAAGGTCATAGGAAGGGGCCACTGCCCTCTGTAGGGAGAATTCTGCAAGCAGCATAGCGATGGACAGAGGGCCCAGCAGAGAGTAACTTGCAACTGTGTGTGGTCCTAAGGGCCAGTGGGAACCCTGAGGAAGGGAGCCTTGCCTTAGTCTTCTCACAAGAGACTCTACCATTTCACAGAACCACTTCCAGGGCACAGGGCTACTGCAGAGGCCAAATTACCGCTAACGGTGGTGCTGAAGGGAGGGAGGGTTGTATGGCAGCTAACTGGAAGAGGCTTCTAGAAAGCCCCAAAACTCCCTGTGAGAGGGAAAATCAGAAATCTTTCAGTTCATTCCTCCTTCCTGTTCCAGGATTTCAGTGGGTTGGGGAGAAACTTAAATTTGCATCAAAATTTAGAGTTAGGTGATACTTCATTAACTGGACTTTTATTATGGAAGTGTAACATGAAAATCTGTGGGATCTGCCTTTGCACTGAGGCATTTCCATACAGTGCTCTGATAGGAATATAAATACAAATACTATTTCTGGGAAAAGACATGGCAATATACATTAATAATTCTCTCAGAAATTAATACTCTTTGGCTTTTTATATTCCTATGAATTGATCTCTAAAAAATAATCAAAATTCAGACAATAGTGTGCATCATAATATTACTTCTAATAATAAAAACACAGAAACAATTTGTATCTAACAAGAGAATGGTTCAATACATTATGGAATATCAGTATAATGGAGAGAGATTACATAACCATTTAAATTGTTATTTTCAGAGATTAATATATGGGCAAATGCTTAGCATATAATGTTAAGTGAAAAAGAAAGATTCAAAATTATACATGAATTTTAATATCAACTTAAATATTTATGATTATGTAAAATATGTATGCCTAAATAAAAAGATTGAAACAAAATATTAAGAAGGGTTGTAATCGGTTGGAGTATGGGTTGGTTATTGTATTGCTTTATTTATACCTTTTTAAATTTTCCAAGTTCTATTAAACTAATATTGTATTGCATATATTATAACTGAAGACACAAAATATAAAGTGATTTATTTTACTGATACAATAAGCAACATTTTTTTCCTATTACTTATCGTATTAATAATGGCGGCATAACAGAGCCCATCAGAAATTCCAAATTCAACATATTTTATTCTATAAATTTAAAATTTTACTTTAAAACTATATTTTGACATGAACAATATAATTTTAGATACAAGATTTCATAGAAAAATTATGGATTTGCTGTCATTTCTTAAAAAGTATTTTTGAACACTTTTGTAATTTTTCTATCCAAAAAAATAAAATATTTTTTACTGGTATAATTTGTATTTTTATATATGGGTTTTTATTAAGATATTAATTCATACTTCATTAAGATAGGTGATTCCTATTCCATTTCTTATACATCTTAAATTCCTGTATTTCTAATATGCTTAACACAAAATATAATTCAGTTTTGGAATGCAAATACTTAAACATGAAATTTTATAGTTTGTGCATGTGAGAAAACTATATAGATGACATTGTCTTCATTTGGAGACACAGATCTCACAATCACTTTTCAGATTCATACATGTTCCTTTTTTTTCTTTATCAGTATTCTCCCTGTGTTGTTTTCTCCTCTGCTTTCTGACTTAGATGAAAATCCTCACCACACGGCTTCCTAGGTGGCCATCAAAAGTTGTACGATGCAGACTGACACCTGAGGAGTTGGCTGTCAGTGATGTGACCCTTGACAAAAGGGAAAAGGAGATTGGAAGGCATTGGGCAAATAAAATTCCTTTCCTTTTCTTTCTCTTCTTCATTGACTCCTCAGAGGCTTGCTTTCTTCTTGCAAATCCTGCAGACAAGTTTTGAGTGCCAAGTAACACAAAGACAAGTCAACTTGTCTATGGTTCATTGTTAAGCAGAAACCAGTATAGTAACAACATCGTGGTGCACTTCCTTGCTCCTTCCTTTGCTTGGCTTCACTTTTCCTGTTACCTTCCCCACAGAGCTGGCACCTCTCAAAATGTGTTAGCACCTTAATCCTTGCCTTATGCTTCCCTACCTAGAAGAACCAGTTTATGACACTTTCCACGTGGGATGACTTGTTTCCCCATCAGCTGACTTGGTATAGCTTGAGCCATCAGCATTCTGGAGAAAAGTTTTGCTAATGAACCTGTCTTTGCTATTATTTTGATAAACTGAAAGGAAAAAAATTATATGAATCTGCAGAATAGGAGCTTATTTCTTCAGACACCTGAAATCATGACTGAAAAGATGACTCTGTTGAAACCAATTTTAAGGTTGTGGTGGTAATACCAGGATTCTGGCAGGAGGAGAGAGAGTTTCCTCAGGATGGTCCAGGGAAAAATGACGGCCTTCAAATTCATTATGTTTAAAGTTGCATAGCACAGTCCAGATTATATCAGAATTGTGGTTTCCAGCCCAGAGGATGATATCACATATATTATCTGAGACTCAGTGAACAGCTTAACCCCCATGTGATTAGAAATGGGTTTAATCTGGATTCTACTAGACAGGGCTATTTTATGTCTAAAAATCTTGGTTTATCCCAGCAGTGGCCACGGATGGCTTCGGGAAGATCATGGTGATGCAAGTGTGGCTATGTGGAGTGAGGTGAATGTGGTGAGAACTTTGTCCTTTATACCGAATTCAGAGATGAGAACGGACATGGACAATGACGTTTGGAAGGAAGTCTGTAATTTGGTGGATGAAAGTGCCTGTGAGGTGTTAAAACAGAAAGGATAAGTAAATTTTCTATTATTGTGTGACTTACCTCATTGAATCCACATTTAAAACAGTATCTAGGTTCACCTAGGTTCATCCAGTATCAATGATAAAAAAAGGTGTATGGCACGCGGGATAAAATCTTCTGAGCATAAATGCTCAAGGATTACCTTTTGTTATCATCAAGAACCTGAGAGTAGATATATTTTGACATCCAGAAGATCTAAAGCAACGATGATATCTGGGTTCTATGCTGAGGAAATGTAACTCTAATGTGACTAACCGAGCATTCAGTTACCATCCATGTTCATGGATCATACTTTACTATTTCTTTCTACAGCAAGAATTTGGGCCCATAGTAACAAAGCATGCTAATAAAATGCTTGCATTTTAACATATGGAAGAATTAAATGGACTACCATAATGTGCCCCCCAAAAAAGGAAAAAAAAAGAAGACAATATAAAAATCATGGTTCAATCTAAAACGAGGTAGAAATATGAGAGTGAATTTTCTCTAACGAAACAATTAGACTACACATATCAGACAACATTCCTTTTTATAATATGTCCTCTGTAATCTGAGCAGCTGAAGTTCTGGGTTATATTTTTAAATAAGCCAACTGGCAATTAAAAATAACAACTTTAGTTGACTTTTAAAATTATAAAATTAATGTAATTTTTACTGAAGATGTTATGAAGAATAAAGAAAAGCAAATGAAGCGAAACAAAATTTCCAACACCCTAGGAAAATGATTGTTAATTTGTCTTTGTGCCCCCAATTTTTTTATATTTTTTTTACACAGATACATACTTCCAAATTAAGATAATACTACATAGGCAATATTGCATTCTGTCTGGGGGATTTTTTTTTTGTCATCAATTTTCTGATGACAGAAATTTCTAAGACTTTTCATATTCTTTGAAAACAATGTTTAATAGCTTCATATTATTACTTTGTATGGCTGTAGCATGACTTATTTACTCAGCAGCCCTTTTGTGGTTATTTAGGTGGTTTTTCCATTGTACTCTCAGAAAGAACTCTGTATTGAGGATCCTTAAACATACTCTTTTTTTTTTTTTTTTTTTTGTGAATCTCCTATTCCTTCCTAAGAAGTAGAATTACTGGCTCAAAGAGAATCAAAATTAATATTCTTTTGATACGTATTACCAATTTTAGTATATGTGCTGCTGAAGCGAGCACAATACATATTACCAAATTATTTACAAAAACTGGAGCCCCAAATTCTATTCCATGTATTTTCAATTTGTATTTTGACTTTTTATTGAAGTTTAACTTTTTTCATTTATTAGAAATTTTATTTATTATTTATGAGTCTTGATGCTTTTAATTATTTTCTGCACAAGAATTCATCTTATATATTGTGTTATAAGAACTCTTTACATATTAAAGCTTTTTATGAATGTCCCATACAGGAGTAAACATGAAAACAAATCAATTGTTTTCACAACCTTATTTTAGCATATTTATTATTTAGCAACTCTTTATATATTAAAGCTTTTTATGAGTGTGCCAGACAGGAGTGAACATGAAAGACAAATCACTTGTTTTCACAAGCTTATTTTAGCATAAAATATGTAAGACATAAAATAAGTAAGCAAACAAGAAAATAAAACATTTGGTTGTTTCAGACAAAGATATTTCTTTGCATCTGATCTTTTAGATAGCAACGGGCATAGCAGGATTGAGAAGGATGATGCCTTAGCTACTGTGCACAGAGCATGATAAAGTTCTCCGGTTCTCGAGTGCTTATCTTAAATACATATATATCATTTTATGGTTTTCCTTATACTAGCTCTTGCCCACTTCTTGTCAAATTTCTTCCGTTGTATTTTATAATTTTGTTTTTATGGATGGGATCTCTCTTTGCATTGTGTTTCCTAATTGGCTATGGTAGGTGACTGACTACTTTAATTATGATATCTATAATTTGAGTTTTGGTGCCATTGTTAGGATCAGGGTGAGCCAATTACCACAGGGTGCTACTCAAAATTTCCTGGGATTGAGCTCCCAGGATTCTATCTTCCTAAGTTCCTAAGCTCACACTTAGTATGGAAGTGTCAGAGTTGAGAACCTGATGATAACCATAAATCTTAGCTTTAATAAAATATTTATGTCTACTGGCAGTTTATGTCTTGAGGTTGTACTATGAAACCTGCTATTTAACAAACACCTTAATTTGCATTTTGCATCTAGTCAAGTTTAAGAAACTTTTAAAAGGTATTTATACATTCTAAAAATCCACTTAATATTGTTCAAGTTGTATTATATTTTTTTGAACTTACTTTCTTGCAGGTTGTCATTTGAAGAAGAAGAGAGTTGATTCATCATGATTGGACAATGTTGAATGAGACTCAGGTGCTGTCTCTGCTTCCTGACTTCTCCCTTGACCAGGAAGGATGTGAATGGTTGTGTGAAGGAGATTGAGTGACTGTTACTGTGGGAACAATTCCTAGGAATGATCTATCTTCCTATCTCACTGAGTGTCTGCTGTGTATTTCTATGGCACTAATTACTACACGGGGGCCCTGATAGATCACATTAGTCCAGAGAGAACATAAGAATCAAGGAAAATATTCTCATATCATTTTCCTGAAGGTCTGCCTACAGTTTGCCAGTAAAGTTTTGGAACTTCTTTTCCCTAGACACTCAAAATATTAACTACAATGTTGTATTGATATAATGCACTAATAATTAACTTTTTCCTACTAAATTTGAAGACTTTGAAAGCTTTGTGTCTTGGGATCAAGCCAAGGCTTGATATTATATTATTATATTTTTTCCCAGGCTTGACTGAAAAATGTTTAAGTATGAGAATGAAAGAATATTGATGCCAAGGTTTCTTTTTTTTCCCTTTATTCAGACATCCAGCTTAGGGGAGGGGCAAATGTTTGCCTTTGACAGCCAGCCCAAACCATGAGCAAACACCCCCCATACACAAATCACTTCCCATGTTCCCACATCATTGCACACTTGTCTATCACTGTGCCCGTACTGTGATTTTTAAATTATTTATCTATCTGACATTTCTTTACTGGATTATAACTCCAAAAAGGTAGGAAATTGGTCTTATTTTTTCACTGTGTCTTCTTCAAACCTTGGTACAGGGCAAGGCATATGGTAATCACTTATTGAGTGAATCAATAATCCATTGAATAATCATTTTATTTTGTTCTCACATTGCTTCTGAACTTGATCAACAGCAGAGTCTGCCAAATGCTTTTATAAGCTATTTTAATTCTATATCAAGTTGCGGAAACTTAAACAATTTTCTGTTAAAAAATAAAATGTTTGTTTTCGCTGTGCTTCGCTTCAATTTACAGAGTAAATTCATGTTTCGTTTGATGAGTAAGTGTATTTAGACATTTATCTGGCACACTTGAATAAACCCCTCTGAGATGATAGATCAGTGTACTGTTTTTAAAGTAATAGTAGAGCGTGTGGAATTTACTCTGACAGCTTCTAGCAACAAGAGTAGCTAACACTTAGACGTATAGCATTTACTCTGTGCCAGCCTAGGGGCGAACTTAAAACTATTTGCCAGGCATGATTTAAGGACGTTAGATATATTAATTTGTTTAATCTTGTTCTTCGTTCTGTGAAGTTGGTATTATTATTCCCATTTTACATATGAGAAAACTAGAGCAGGGAGAAGTTAAATGACATGCCCAAGGTTATATGGCTGGTAAGTGGCCGAGTGACTATTAGACAGCCATCTGGCTTCACAGCCTATGTCCTGACCACCGTGCCAAAGACTCTGCTAGGTTAGGTCACATTTGGAACACGATGCTGAGGAAGAAAAAATAGTAAGTGATATAGAAAGATAGAACTACAGAAATGTAACTTACCTGGAATTCAACAGGGTCCACGTTAGTTTCAGAGAATTTTATCGGTGGTAAAAAGCTCCTAGATTCTGAATCGGATGCTCACATTCAAAACAAAAATTTTGAGATGGAAAAGTGTCACACATAGTGCCCACTGCTGCCGGGAATGGCCAAACTGAATCCAAAATCCTTGAACAAACAGCCCTGCGTGATCTGCAGTGTTCTTTTATGTAAAAGTGGGAATTTTTCAGCCAAGACTAATTAATTAGTGCTAGTTAAGAAAGACTGCCCACCTGGGTTTTCACTCCTCTTCACACCCCCAAATCTCCCTGAATCTTGGCTACGAGAAAGGGGTACCTGAGGCTGCCAGCCCATCCTTTGTGCCTCTCAGTTTGTCCCCTGCCATCTGTCTGACAACGTTGCCACCTCTCACCCAAAACCCACCCCTCCAGCTTTCAGGCAACCTGACTGGCAGAGTCCTTCTTTCCAAGTTGCTTCCGCTCCTGATTTCGTGAGGTTAGGAAAAAAATGACATTTTGAAGGTTTTTTAATAAAAAAACGTTTGAACATAACAGAAGTTATCCATTTTGTCATGGGAATGATAAAGATAGAAGCAGAAGAGGAATTGTTTTAAAGGGTGGTAGGAAGAACCTTCTTGCCTGACAACTGTGTTCACCAGAAATGCACCTTCACTCAGGTATGGCCTGAAAGACCATGTTGTTACTCCAGAAGGGGTACCGTCAAATAGTACCAGACGTTATATTATATTCATACAAACTGATGTCACCTTGGGAGGAGTTAGTGTTTCTTGAGGGTTTGTGTGGCAGGTGTCTTACCCATACTACTTCATTTGATCCTCAGTAATCGGGGAGGTAGGTGTTATTTACCTACCTCAGGTAGGTGTTATCATCCCTTCTCACAGATTGTAAAATAAAAACAAACAAAAACCCAAACAGAAATATTATATCCTGTTTCCCCAAAGTCTCAGAGTCCGTAGGTTGCAAACCATGACGAAATTTGATATTAGTACTTTCTGGCTCCAAATCTCAAGCTCCTTCTATTATACGATTCCCAAAGAAAAAAACAAACTTAATTTAATTAAAAAGGGACTAGAGAAGCAGTCAGGGACAGTGCCTGGAGAGGGCAGTCCTGGCTGGGAGATTCTGGGAAGCCAGAGAGTGACATAAAATCTAAGAGAGTCTCTGAATGTTGCCGAGTAGGTAAAGAATAAAAACGTCCTAGGAATCTCAAGTATGTTCTCTCCTTTGCAATACTTCTGAAAGCTTGCTGTTCATGGCTGGCTAGAGTCAGAGACTGGAAAGGAGTTCAAAGTGGATGTTGGAGTGAGGAAGCCCCAGTTGTTTAAAGATTTTATTTATTTGAGAAGGGGATAGGGGGAGGGGTAGAGGGAGAAGCACGCTCCCCACTGAGCAGGGAGTCCTACTCCGGGCTGGATTCCAGGACCCTGAGATCATGACCTGAGCCAAAGGCAGATGCTCAACTGACTGAGCCACCCAGGTGTCCTGAGGGAACCCCAGTTTTGAAGATTTGTTTGCCTACCTCTATTCATAAGAGTCTAAACTTTTAAATTTACATCCCCACTTCTAAAGGTATTGTTTAAAAGGTATTGTCTGCTACCAGATGAAAGATAGTGAAGAGAGTGCTGACAGAAACAGAAGTGGTTGTTTGAGAGATTAGGGAGGTAGAATCCACAGGATTTAGCATCTGTTCGAATGTGAGGGAAGAGCAGCTATGTATGCAACCAAAGAGCCCAGGAGTTGTGGAGCTGGTGAGGCGAGAAGGGTGTGGGGTCCATGTGTGGTGCTCATAGGGCATCTTGGTGGAGACGATCAGAAGGGAGTTCTGAAGTGACAGAAAGCTTGTGATGTAGGTAATGGTCAACATATCCATTTGCTTAAAAATGATCGTTAAAGTCAGGCTTCTACAGGTGGCTTTTCAGGGAAAGAAGATAGAGAGAACAGGTAAGGGGACCGAAGACAGAGACATTGGAAACATCTGTTTAGGGAGCAGGAAGAGAAATAACAACCCAAAGAGCAGTCAGGGAGGGAGCAATTTGAGCGCAGCAGCGTGGAAGGCGCTGGAGGAGCGCTATGATGAAAAAGATCCCACAGAGCAGTTGAAGGTGAAGGTGAAGAAGGAAGAGAAATATCTTCCATTCGGCAGATTATTATCACACCTCTGAGAGAGCAATTCTGTAGATCGGTGGAGCAAACGGGAAAAGAAAAAGTGAGGAAATGGAGGCTCCTCTTCTGGGCATGAGCTCTGGAGACCTCTAGCAGGGGAGGGGCACAGGGGCAGGGCGGTGGTGTGGTGGGAGCTTTACCTGTCCTGTCTTCAGTCTGAGGGGCTAGGGGAGGGCGAGCGAGAGCGGGAGCGAGAGAGCAAGCCAGAGAGGAGGAAAGGTAGGAGATCTGGGGACAAGCTCTCGGAGGATGTGGAAGGGATGGAAGGAGGTTACAGTTGAATGAGCCCTGAAATTACTTCTTCTTCACCTACGATGGGAGGGAGGGAGGAGAACATGGCCGAAGAAGCTGAGGGGTTTGGAGAGAAACAGGAGAAACTGAGGAAGCTCACCGCCACTCGTTTTGATCTCGCTTAAGTAGAAAGTGAAATTATTTGCAGAAAATAGCTGTGGGTTGGGGCTCTGTTCTTAAGGGACTGAAACAACCTTATGCAAATTCAATCAATTCAGAGACAAATGAGAGCATTGGACAGTAGCCAGCCCTGAGGGGCTGGTTTCTGCTGAGCCCCTGATGGAACCAGTTGTTTTGTTATAGAGCTCTCTCTAGCGTAACTTGGGAATCCAAGGGCAGAAAAACAGGCCTGTGAGGTTTACCTGGGTTAGGTAATTAGCATACCCCTTGCTTCCTATCGCTGCTTACAAACTTCTTTTCGGTCCTCCAAAAACTCAGCTAACGATTTCCTTTATCTTTATTGCTCTTGTCCACCGACTCCAACAACCCTTATCTGCTTCAGTGATTTCAATACATGGGTCATAATCTTTCTCCCCTCACATTTGACATCATCCTCCCATTGGTTCACGAGGTCCACATTAATAACCTCATTGTTTCAAAGTCCCTTCTTGACTCCCTCAGCTCTGTTTAACTGCATCTCATTCCACCTAAACATCCTAAGAGCACACCTGTACTTCCCCTGATATAGTCATTTTTCACAGCTGCTTCTCCAACCACTGTCTTGAGCTGTGGCCTCAAATTTAACAATTTCAATGAGAGAGTAAAAATTTAATTTAAGTCGAAGGTAAATTGACATATATTTGGAGTTCGACTCCAAACTATGATTTTGCTCCGTGGTTCTTACATAGGTAACTTTCCCCTTATTACTTTGAAAGTCTATTTAAAAGGCAGTGTAAACATTTCTAGAATTTAACTCATCTTTGAGAACTTAAAGTTGATACATATCGCATGGTAGAGAATGACTTTTTATCAAAAGATAGGATCTGTCAGTTAGAATTCCAACTCTGGCAATTACAAACTATGGGTTCTTGACAATTTAAGCCAAAGTTTTTATAAGTCTCAGCTTATTCATCTATAAAATAGGAGAAAAATAGGATCACACATATAACATCAGATTGTTGTTAAAACAATTAAATGAAGTAAGACATACATGGAACACAGTAACTACTCAATATGTACCAGGTAATGATATTACTATTATATCCTACTAATACATTTGAAAAATATTCCCAAGCACTAGTTAATTTCACAGGCCTTCAGAATGCCCCCCTGAGATAACACGTAAGGACATCCTGACTAAGTAGGTTTAATAAGGTATGGAATAATTTTATTGGTGCTTCAGTCATCACAAGAGGAAGCTAATTCTTTGATAGCATAGATTCTATTTTCCTGATGTTAAAAACAAATTCCACACATTTTTTTTCTTTCTGTCTAGGTGGCAAAAAGGAAAAAGATCCTGATATTTTGATATTGACGGCCTGCAGCTCCAGTTCCCACCCTGGCTGTTTTGTCAGTGAACTGGTTTGCAGAGCCATGGTCCAGGGGCTGGCTGCTTCTGCTCCCACAGGTGGCCTGCCCTCTGTGCTTTCATCCTCCTCTCCCACCACCTCATAAAGAGTCCCCTGTTGGGAGCTGGGCTGTCATCCTCAAGTTGGTACTTGCTGCTTTCGGTGACATTGCTTCTAATGATGTGTTTGGTAGGGGAGCCATTTGCTAATAATACCTGATGAAGTATCACCAACATTAAGCTTCTTGAAAATGAGCGTGCTTTGCTGTGGAACTTCTGGGATTAGGGTGCATAGTAATGACTAAATTTGGGTCCAGACCACCTGTTTGTGGCAAAGGGCTGAAGAGTTGAGACAATCCTGAGTTACACTCTGCACAGAAAGAGAAGAGGCAAAGAAATCACCTCTCCGATGCAGATTTCTTTCCAATCTCAGTGACCGTTTACCCCAAGGGGCTCAGAGGCTGGAAATTTTTTGCAATGAGCATTTTGCTTGTTTCACATTATCTCCAGAATAAAGTTAACACCTTAACTACGGGCTAGGGTTTATCAAAAAAGTTAAAACCAATGTAAAGTGATAAATTGGAGAAAATTGCCTCCAATTTTCTGCAGTTTATAACTCTAAAAAGCTTAAGATCAGTGGTTCTCTAAACAAAACAAAAAAGAGAAATGCATCAGAATTACTTGGGGAGATTGTTAATAACTCAAATTCTAGGTCTTATCCCTAGAGATTCCGATTCAGTAGGCCTGATATAGTGTCTACAACTCTGTGTGATCCAGTGAGTTCTGATGTAGGTGGTCTTAAGAAAACTCTTCATGAGGCTCTGACACAGATTTTCCAGAGACTTAGAATTTAATCTTTCTTTCTTTCTTTCTTTCTTTCTTTCTTTCTTTCTTTCTTTCTTTCTTTCTTTCTTTCTTTCTTT